>NW_025110194.1:804406-870883 GCF_011392965.1 Frieseomelitta varia | reverse complement strand
GATACATATAAACGGCAAAGTGTAGTCGTGCGTATATTATAATATAACTGAACTCATTTTGGCAACGATTAATTTCTTTTTATTGCGAGATAACTGTCTGGTCCGATAGTCGGAGAGCATGAAGGAAACAGGTTTATGAAACTTCAATCCTCGCTATAGGGAGAGAAACGCGATATCCAGCGTTCACCCCGAGTCCGTTATTTCAGACTGCTAGTTCCCATTTTCTTGGAATGTTAGACCTTGAAAGAAGATCCTAGGTCATAGAAAGTTCCTCTCCCAAAGAAATAACACGCCGAGAGGTTTCCACGGTGACGGCTACAATTTTATCAAAATCTTCGCCGCTTATCACCCTCGCTTTTACTCGTGGCAGTCGAAAGCTTTAACTTTTAATATCCTCAATTGTTATATATATATATATATATATATATATATATATATATATATATATATATATATATATCCTCGCAAGGATACTTTTACAAAATACACGTGACGTGTTCTAATAACATTTTCTTTCGAGACAAATCTGCGTACGAGCAGTCTCAAAATGGCGATCACTGAACGAACGGTTCGACGATCAAAGCTAGAAGCAGACATGTCGCTCTCGATGATTTTACGCCTTCTCCGTGTGTCGCTATTCTGGGTAGAAGCTCATGTTTAAGTCAAAGCTCGCAAGTGAACCGCATCTCTCGTCGAAATGTCCATACGCTTGGTTCGACGTTTTCGTCCAATGCTTTTATGTTTCTCCGTTTCTCTGGCTTCTAACTGACGTACGTCTCCCATTTCGAAACTCTGATAAAAGTCTGGTCGGTTCTAATTGTTAAGGAAACGGACGATTGTGTCGATTGTTTATGTCTATTTATCGATGTGGAAATGAAGGACGCTGATTGGAATTGACGCTGCCTTTATTATATTATATATCGTATATACAATAAGCTAGGTCTGTCTGAATGACTGAGATACCGACGACCCAGTTCGAAGGATTCGCTTAGCCGAATATTGACTGACAATGAGTGACTATTGAACTGAATTTGAAACTTGATCCTGGATGGTTAGCCACTAAACTCGAATCAATAGTCACAAGAATGGTCACACTTGACTTACGATCTCCTCGAAGTTCTTTTGTGTATCGAAGATCTTGATCTACCCTTTTTGAGGAATGGAACTGGAGGAACTTGTCAGAACCAATCAAGAAGCATAGGGGTTTCCAAAATTTCACAAGAATGATATTGATGAAGATACTTCTGGTAATAAATAATTATTTATTAGCTAACTAATTTTTAAAGAAACTAGTTTTTTATTACCTAATAATAAGATCTAGTATCTGGGAAATCCATCAAGTAGGTTTCACTGCAAAAAAGAAACAAACAAAAATGTCCAAAAATTCCCAGTTTGACGAGTTGAGCTCAGAGCACGCGCGTGTGCTTTTAAGTAACCTGTTAACCTTGACGCTAGTCTAACATAAATTTCAAAATTTCGAGAATGGACCGGAGCTTCGTCGTTAATTTAGTTTAAATCGAATCGAATGGATTTACGAGACGCGCTATGATAAATCAAGCCGGTTCCTTTGCACTGGCAAGAAGCACCGGAGCGCAACGAGGCAAGCGATCGAGGCCGAAAATATTCGTGGATGCGTTCACGAAGGGGCGTATTCATTTGTCGTTTGGCGAATTCCGGGCACGGTTTAGTCCGCGGTCAAAATGATCGGGCGCGTTATTTGATGGAATATCGGATGCCGCTTAACAAACGGCAAGTCGACGTTTCGATCAGATATAATTTTAGGTTGGATTCACGGTGCGCGCGGGGCGAGGGCAGCGAGAGGTCACAGCGGCAGCGAGAGAAAGGGACAGAAGAGGAGAAAGCGTGACGGAGGAACGGCGATACAGTCAGCGCGAGCAGAGGACGCGATTTATCACTCATCGGTGAAAACGAGCGTAACACCGGCACCGTATAATTGCGCGTTGGCCCGTAGTTATCGCCGATAACCGGAATCATCGATCGCGCACACCCCCTCATTTTCCGCACGATTTTCGATTACCAATTCGACGCGTTTACGAGCCGTCAATAACCGTGTGTATCGAAAAGTTTCAGCGTTATTACGCGGGGATTTTCAACGCTCTTGTCTCCTCCCTCTTTCGAGTCTCTTCTCTCATCTCGATCGCCGAGAGCTTCAAAGTTCAACTCTTTGAACTGCCTTGATTAATTGATACTGCGAGTATAATTTTTCTTTTTTTTTTTTTTTTATTATTATTTTTCTTCCCGTGCGAAAATCTTCTCAGACGGTGAAACTTGGCAGGGAACTTTTCGCGCGATGTAAATTGCAAAATGGACGCAGCTTCGAGAGGAATATAATTGACGGCACCCTTGCGTGTTCGTCGCTCTTCAACAGCAAACCGAGCGACCATTTTCAGTTTCGTCTTGGTGCCGGACGAAAGTGATGAACTTTATCTTCTTTGGACGATAATTTTCGTTTTGCTGCACGCTAAACAAATTCACCACTTGGAGCTTGGATGGTCGACCAATTAGTGATATCCAATTAACCGCTTGCGCTGATTGCGGACCATAACGAGTGACCAAAACCGTATACAATAATTCGTCGATTTCTTTTTGACAATAACTCGTCGGTGATGATATCACTGGATAGAAATTATTGAGAAGTGATTTAACAAATTTATTATTTGTTTTGCCTGGGTTATACTTAAATATACTTAGAAAATAATGAGAAAATATTGCAATTTCGGCACGTTATTCCAGCGCAAGAGGTTAAAATGGCTATTTTACTCGTTGAACGATGTTCTCCATTTTATTCAACGTTTTGCAGTTATCTTTATTCTTTTATCGTATCCATGATCGCGTGAACTTACGATTCGAGGAGCGAAGGATCGTGTTGTTTCACGATAGTTTTATTCGAATAAGATGATTTGATAAATGATTTTAGAAAAAGGACTTCAGTATCTAACAATCAGGTATCGATTTTGTCTACGGTGATGAGCATAACTGTACTAATGACAATGATAATTTAAAACGACGTAACCTCGTTGAAAGAGATCGTATAAATGATCCATTTGATATCATTTTAAAACGTGAAATCTGCACTTTGACGACTGTTGCGTCACGAGTTTTTGTCTCAAAGATGTCTTCACATCGTGTTACAAAATTGTAAAAATGTTTCCCGTTATTAGATCCATCAGCTTGAAGATCAAAGTCTCTCCTTCACAACGATTTCTTAAAACTTGTTTTACAATTTTCTTTTCGCCATTCTATTGAATTCTATTGATTATTGGTCTTAAACGAAATCACGACATTTCATCATCTAATCTTAATGTTCCGAGTACGATAAAATGATGAGAAAGAATCGTGTAGATACTCGGCATTAATGACTTGATTTAAAAGAAAGTCGCAGGTGGCGCTTTTTTTAATTTAACACAGAGATACTGCATATCAGTTTGAAACAATAAAATCATCAAACCAACAGTACGCATCGCATTACTCGTGCAGTGCTGCAATATAAAAGAGAAGAAAGGTCTGTTTCTATCTTCTCGAGTCCGAGCAACGATGCACGCGTGATGTTCGCGCGGAAACGGCCCAACCGAGGAAGTTAAATGAAAAATTGTTTTCAGTTCCACCGGGCTCGAACAGTACCGAGGCTTTATTACACGGCCGGCGATAAGGATTCACGGACCCCGTAGCCGTGCATACGTGCGTCGAATTTTAAGACGTACTTAGCGCCGAATCTATATCGCCGGAGAGTTTCTTCTCCCTTTAATTGGACCCCTTTCCTGTTTAACGATCCTCCGTGGATTATCGTCCTTTCGTACTATTCAACGTTGTCCCTTTCAATTTTCCTAGCGAGAAATACGTGACTACAGCAAAAAGGAAACGAAAAAAAAAAGAAAATGGTACTCCATCTTGAGAATAATGGATACGTGTACGTAGGTTTGCAAGTCACGAGGAAAGTCGAGCCATAAAATTAAAGTTTGTTCAGGGCACCATTAATAATAATAATCAGCGTCCCATTACGACGTTTCCAACGTGATCGATCAGCCTTTCGGGAAAACTATTAATTACGAAGCAGAGTATCCTTTTTGGAGCAGATACACCCTTCGAGTTTTCAGCTAAGGGTCGATCGTGATCTCTCAAAAACTCCAACGTACACACATATTCCCTTACATGCGTGGCTCATTCGCCTACGTTACGTTCATTTGCATACACATTCGTAAATTTTCATCCCCTTCCCGCTTTTTTCGCGAGAGTTCCCCCCCCCCCCCCCCCCCCTCGCCGTTCAGCCAGGCGTAGCGTGAAGCAAAACAATAAAGATTAATTCCACGTTGTGTAAAAGCCCGCGATCAATCTTAATTTTCCTTCGACCTGTTCTCGGATTTTCCACGAACGAGCTTAGTTGCACATACGCGCGGCAACGCGAAAAAGAGAGAGAGAGACGTTGAAATCGTGAAATTTTTCCCCCGTTTCCTTCGTCTGTCTCCGTCTGTGTTTAAGCTAGCTGGGTCGAGTTTCTCGAGTGCTCACGCGACGAGTCGAGTCGAGTCTTTTCAATTTGCCTGCCGTTCGCTTTTCCCAACTTTATAAAACACCGCTTGCACGCAATGACTGTCTCCGAAGGGGAAGGCGTGCATCTCGGAGAGCACTTTACGCTCGCCGGTGTGCACGAACGAGGAGCGCATAAATTGAGGAAGATCAATGATTCGCTACCACGTAAGAGACATCGATTCACCGTTCAACGTCCTTGGATTATGCCCGGTAATACTTACTCAGAGAGCAGAAAGCTGCTACTCGCTCGGAGCGGAGCGAGTCGCATCTCACGAGTCAAAATAAGAGAATCAAGCGCCTCTCTACTCGAACGTCGAAGAACGCTTCAGACTCTGCAGAGAGAGAGGATGCGAGGGACGTTGTTACGTTGCAGAGGTGTAATTAAAAATTATACTTTACTCGTTGATAAAATTATCATTTCACTGAACTATTTATTCGTACAAGACGAGACTTTTTAGATGTA
Source organism: Frieseomelitta varia (assembly GCF_011392965.1). Taxonomy (NCBI): domain Eukaryota; kingdom Metazoa; phylum Arthropoda; class Insecta; order Hymenoptera; family Apidae; genus Frieseomelitta; species Frieseomelitta varia. Next base: position 865,872 of record NW_025110194.1, on the reverse strand, counting down.
AAAATATTGCAATATTTATGTTCGTTGCAATACTAAACTATTTTTGCCTGCGGATCCTTTCCCTTGCGCTTATGTATGTTTTCCTATTTGTACTTTAATGTAATTAAAAATTATACTTTACTCGTTGATAAAATTATCATTTCACTGAACTATTTATTCGTACAAGACGAGACTTTCATAGATGTAAAAATATTGCAGTACTTATGTTTGTTGGAATACTAAACTATTTTTGCCTGCGGATCCTTTCCGTTGCGCTGATATATATTTTCCTATTTGTACTTTAATGTAATTAAAAATTATACTTTATTTGTTGATAAAATTATCATTTCACTGAACTATTTATTCGTACAAGACGAGACTTTTTAAATGTAAAAATATTGCAATATTTATGTTCGTTGCAATACTAAACTATTTTTGCCTGCGGATCCTTTCCGTTGCGCTTATATATATTTTTCTATTTGTACTTTAATGTAATTAAAAATTACTTTACTCGTTGATAAAATTATCATTTCACTGAACTATTTATTCGTACAAGACGAGACTTTCATAAATGTAAAAATATTGCAATATTTATGTTCGTTGCTATACTAAACTATTTTTGCCTGCGGATCCTTTCCGTTGCGCTTATATATATTTTTCTATTTGTACTTTAATGTAATTAAAAATTACTTTACTCGTTGATAAAATTATCATTTCACTGAACTATTTATTCGTACAAGACGAGACTTTCATAAATGTAAAAATATTGCAGTACTTATGTTCGTTGCAATACTAAACTATTTTTGCCTGCAGATCCTTTCCGTTGCGCTTATATATGTTTCCCTATTCGTACTTTAGTTCCTGGTCAAAGTACCTTAGGACGATTCGTACATGATTAATTCCTAACAACGTTTCAAAGAGCTTCGAACTTGAACGCGATACTTGCGCGTTATTTTTGTTACGAATGTTACGAGGGACGCGACGTGTCATTGTTTTACGCGGTGAGGTACAGTGAGTTCACCTGTGATGCCAAAAAAAAAAAAAAAATATTGTGGAGAAAGTTCGTACAAACATGCGACCAGCATGGTTTTGTTTTCGCTTTAGCCAGTTCTGTCTTTTGCAGAGAAATAGAGCGTAGTTCAATATCGGATTGCTTTTCCATTCCAATCCAGTTGCTTTTTGAAACGTTTCGGAGTTATGAAATCAAAAAGTAACACACAATGAAAGGCACTCTGCCTTTCATGTTATATACACGCCATAATATATATACTATGATGATATAGAATGATGACTGATACAATTTCGCAAAGAAAGATCGTATGGCGACCCATTTGTTCTCGTTTCAAAATGGGAAGTCTCTACTTTGACAGTATTGTCACGATTTGTTCTTTTTTCTTTTTCTCGAAAATGATTTTACACGTTTACAAAATTGCAAGAAATCAAAGATGTGTAAAAAATGGTAAGAGATTTTTTTCGTAGTTGTTTATCATCATTTTGAAGATTGGAGTCTTTCATTCATAACGACGATTCTTTTTTTTCATCATTTTATTGGACAAAAATTCAAGAAGTTTCAAAATTTCATGCCTCATGCCAAATTCAACTGTAGATGCTCGGTTGTAAGACGAAAACTTCACTCCTCAAGATCGTAATATTTTTACATACATTCGAATTTTTATAATTTTCGAGCCAAAAAGTACCGTCACTTTTTTAGCTGCTGTGTGATACAAAATCATCTTCGGAGCGATCAAATTCGCGACTTCTACTTAAAGTAGAAACTTCACGCTTCAAAATGAGACCAAGTAGATCGTTATTTGACTTTTTCTTATGAAATTGTATCATTTTAAATTGTCGATTTCACTTTAATTTTTCATTATTATTGATACAATTATGCTTTTCACTGTATATAAATAATGCTGTAAAAAAGAAAAATGCTTGAAAGCAAGTAAATTGTACAATTTAACCAGAATCCAACAAGAACGTATCGATGCCAATCCATATTATAAACTATAAGTGATTCTCGAAAGTGAAAGTACGTGGCGTTTTTCCGTACGATCGCAAATATACAGGACGTGTCAAAATATGTGGACATATTTTCACTGCCCTCTATTCAGCATTCTAAAGAAAGAAAAAATGCATGGTCCAGTACGACAGTATTCCTGAGATACAACCGGTTTTCTATTGCATCAATTATTTCCTTGTTACAAACATTGCTCAGAAGTCTCATCGAGATTGCTCGTCGAGAATCTGATTTGATCAAAACTGTCGGCAATTGTCAATCGTGCAAAACTTATCAGAAATTCAGTGTATCAAACGAATTACTGAAAGATAGAAATTCGAGTGTATCTTAGAAACACTCAGATCATTTCATCCTCGCGTTTATATTGTTTCAGCGCGCTGAATCTACCATTGAGGTTATGTCCGCACATTCTGATAGATCCTGTACAATAGAAAATTCTCCATAGAGCGAACGTTCCATTGGCGTTGATCCTGTTTTCTCTCCAATTTCTGGCGCAGCGTGCAACGACGAGTAAAAATGCGTGGCAAAAATAACGCGTAGTTATGCAAGCAACGGCGAAAATTGCTCGAGCGATTGGCGAAGGAGGGACGGAAAAAAAAAAAGGGAAAAAAGGGAAAAGCCGAAACGCGACAACAAAAAAAAAAAAAAGTGAATCCGGGTCGTAATTGGAAAACACGACGCGCTGGGCAACAATTGGTAATCGCGCTTTCTTTCGTTGATCTGACGGCCGTGTTTAATTGTTGACCGTGTGCGCGATACCGTTTCATCGATGAATACGCGTTGACGAGCCGGGCAAATGCGCTCTTTCGATTCTGACCGACGGCGCGCGTAACCCCGAGCGAGAGCACCAGTAGTCCACTCGCCCGCTTGTAAACGAGCGTTGCGTAGATACGCGGCCGTGTTTTTCAACGTCGGAACGCCGATAATTAATGGCGATTGATGAAACAACCCGCGAATCGAGGTTTCTTCCCAATTTGTGTGTCGTGCTCGCGCTCGCGTTTGTAACGTGAAATAAACGAGCCGGAGTGTTTATGGTAATGCGTCTTTATTGAATGCGCGCCGGTTCGTACAAAGCTCGCAAATGACGCTTCAAATCGGTTCAATAACCGTGTCGTCGTCGTCCATTAGAGAGCCAAGTAGAACGAGATTTATGCGCGGACACGGCCGCGATTACGTTTCTTCCGCATGTACGTCTGCGCGCGCGTCTATGTACGTTCGATTCGGTATGCGACCGCGCGCGACGTTCAAAGTTCAAGAAAGATGAAGCGACGTCGATCGTTCCGTTTGTGTCTAACACTCGTTCGAGGGAACGTGCCACTGTTTCTCGAACGCGTGTATTATGTCGCGTGTATTATCAGTCAGGCGCGCGTCGGGGAAATTTGCCTCGATCGATCATACCGGCCCATCCGAAGTATCCACGGAAGAATTCCAATTAACGGAAAGGTCAGGAAAGTTCAAGAATCCATCACCGTTCGACCTTGTGCATTTCGAAGATGAATTACGATACGTCGTTCGCCATCGATCAGGAACAAACTTGCCGGGGGCTCGATCGAGCTTCGAAGTTCCAAGGGAAAGTTTCCTTGCACTATCTCTCTCTCTCTCTCTCTCTCCCTTATGCACCAACGACGTCGCATTGGACTCGAGCAGAAAACTTGTAAAACTTCTTCCGTCAAAGACACGTTTGTCGACGACTGTAGGCGCACGTTGCTCGAGCTCGCCTCTCTTCATTTAACGTAGTCGCCGGCAATTATTCTCGCATCGCTCGCAACTTGCAGCTACGCGGATCGAGATTCATACTAGGTAACCTCTTGGCTGTGAATGACGAGGTTATTGCTTGCTCGGCAATTTTTTGTAATGTGTAATATACGACGAACACACTCGTGATGCGAGAAGAGCAATTAGAATTTGTCGCTTGAATTAAATCTTTTGTGGAAGATGAAACGTGTTTGTAAATCTTGGACATTGCGGAATATCTTCAGACTGGACTTGACCAGTTCTTTTAAATATTTTCTTCCTACGACCGCCATGTTTCTTGTGTGCGCCATCTTGCGCGACTCGTTGTACCGTGTGAAACTCAATCTGTGTATATATTGGAAAAATCATCCTTTAGGCATTATTTATTTGAACTTATTTCTGTTATCTAAGAAAAAATAATATTATATAAGAAAAAATAATGGAAAATTAACGCGTGTAAACTTCCTACAGCTGGACTGTGTTGAAAAGATCGTTGAAGATATAAATTCAACACGTACAACGTATCAGTTGGTCGTAATTTACGAAGCCTACACGTTTGGAAAATATTTTCCAAATTACGTACCAAACGCAAAGGTGTTCGCTGTGTTCAAAAAATAATATACAAGAAGAATCTAAATATTGACACGCGAAGTATCGTACTTTGCTTTGAGAAATATCATTCTGAAAGAATTTCTTTTTATTTTTCCCAAACTTTTTTTTCGTCCTTTCTATTTAAAAATTACTCTTCTGAATGTTTAAGTTTATATTATTATTATATAACTCAATATTATAATTAATGTTATTATTATAGTCTATTATAGTATACTATATTATACTATATTCTATAAGTAATATTTTTGAGTAAGTAGTAATATTATTGAGTTTCAATTTCAAGAAAAAGAACTTCCTTTAATTTAATTTAACTTTTCAATAAGCAGCTGCAGTACTGTAGTACTACTAAAATAGTTGATAAGCGGCGACATCACAGCTGAGAGGTTCTAAGCTAATTCTGTTGCCGATAGAATTATCGAAAGATGGAATTATCATTGATGGAATTTGAGAAGTGGTTTCAGCTAATTTTACTCCGATTTACTTCGTAATTTTCGTCCGTGGACAATCGTTTGGGAGACGTTAATGAGGCACGGCGGATCAAATTTCGATGGAGCAAGGTTATATTTCCTCGACGGAGGAAGAAAATTAATAACGATGGGAGATCGTCGCGAGCAGGAAGGAAGACGCAATTAAAAGCCGGCTACGTGAAATGATCGAACGCGAACGATTGTCTTTTGCGCGGCGCGGCGCGACCGGTCTCTGCGGGACGAGCGGCAAGTGACGGTTGATTGATTCGACTTGATTGAATAATGGAGTACGTGCATCGGTTGCATTAGCTATTTCGTTGTTTATTGCCGACCGACACACACGTTTCACCAACGCCTCTGTACGCTGGCACGCGAAAATATTCGATTAATTTTGGATCTTTAGGACCATCTGCATCGACTCTGTCTGCGAATCAAAGGGTGAATTAAACGCGAGTAACGGCTGACAAAACAGCCGACATCCGTCGGTTTTAATCAGTCCTGCGTAAAACGATCGTACGTTACGCGAAACTTTATGGGAATTTAATTATCGTTGCACGGCGAGCAAAATAATCTCGTTAGCATCCTTCTTTGATATCATTTTCCCCAACACGCGGCGCCGAGACGAAGATGATATTTTCTAATAAAGATATGCAAATGTACACGACGCGAATTAACACGGTGTAACCCCCCCTTTGTTTGAACAATGAATTTTCGTCTCGATTTCCAACACTTCTTGTTGAAACTTATTAATATGGGAACAGTGGAATATTAAGTGCGTGCTTAAGGGTTTTACTTTTAATATCGTCTGAATTGAATTTCTGATTTTATAGACACGTGTTTACTGTTCACTAGCTTTATTCTTTCTAGAACTTTCTTCGTTGTATAATACATACAGTATAATATGTACAAAGTAAATCCTTGAATGTCATCACTCACACCTACACTTTGACACGCTTAACATGTACGTATATGAGTTGGCAGTTACACTATGACACTTCTCGAGTGGAAAAAGGAAACAAAATTCAAACTCGAGGTAAATTCGAAGCAAATTCGAACAAAGAAAATTTTAATCAAAGTGACTCTTTGTACGAACAACGCATCGTAGTATCATCGTGACATCGTCGACGAGGTTGCACGTGCCCCGAGTTAGCAGCCCCCGTTCAGTCAGTCTTAATGCTGAATTTATCAAGTCGGGCTTGACTCTCGCGATTTCGCGAGACACTTTCAACGACCCTTTCACGTTAGGGGCATTCGAGGAAAATTACAAGCCACGACAGGTTGCTCGTGTGCAACTTTACACCTTTCCAACTTCACACGTTGCGCAACGATCGCGTGCACGCTCGGCGAAAAGAAAACGTTGGCCGATTTCTTTCTCTCTCGCCTTTTGCAATGAAGCGTTTCGACGGTGCTCGCGAAATTATTTAAACGTTAGACGGTAGACGGTGCCCGCTGTTCCGGCTCATCGTCTCGTCGGAGGATCTCGTTGTAGATAATTGTCCCGCGTTTACATAGTTAGCTGCACTCCTGTCCGAAATAACTTGGCCAATTAAACGCGCGTAATTAAAGTCTTCGTGTCACGAAGGATCTCCCGCCTCGGCGGCGACCGAAGTTAACTATTCTCTTTCTCTTTCTTTCTTTTTTTTTTCTTCTTTTTTCTTCGTGCTAATTTTTATTATCCTCGAACGATTAAAATGAAAGCGCACGAACGATAATTCCTCGGTTTTTTTAGTGTCGACGCGATCGAAGAGAATTTGAGCTACATAGTTCCACAACTATTGTGAAATTCGTGTTCCACGCTATTCAGAAAATTGTCAAATATTTAGCGACGAAGCTGGATCGATATTTACGAAATTAAACCGCACGGGATCGTAAATAGATTCTTGAAATATGACGAGTGTAGAAACATCTCAAACTTTTGTTAGTAATAATCAATCGATAGTTTTAAATTGCACGGAATGGCGAGATATAAAGAGGATAGACAAGGTCCAACTGATAGACCTCGACCACTCCATTCACATTCGAGAACCATTCTGGTTAGTTCCGCGATCTCCCTGATACGAAGTCGTACGAGTAAATGAGCTCGAGCTACGGCTCTCTGACCCTTGAACAGACATTTGCTATCTTTCGGAGGGTTCGCGTGGAAGTTTATGTTTACTAATACCGGAAGGATTACATTTACTGATAAGCCAGCTTGTAATTTCTATTAATCTCTGCCCTTTTTTTTATTATTTACAATTACCTTGTAATTTCCATTAACTTTTGCCATTTTTATTATTCACGTGTCGTAGCAATTGACGTAACAGTATTTTGTACTCGAATATTCATTCTTTTTGCATAGAATTAAATTCGTGTTTCTATTTCTCTTTACATACACGTGTAATGGAGTCAATACGCTTATAATTTAAAAGAGTTTGTTCCCTTACAATCGTGTATGAAGTAGAATGATATAGAATGATTTACAATGATTTAGAATGTCTTAGAATATGATGAATGTCTAATGCTCTTGAATATGATGTAGAATGATTTAAAATGTTTCATGCTATCAAATGTCTCCTTATATATATTTAATTATATAAAGAGCACTTATAGATATTTAATTATATAAAGAATATCTCTAAAGCACTTATATATATTTGGTTATCATCGTCAAGTGGAAGGGAAAGGAGCATAGATGACCAACTATTCAGGATCTTGCCCTTATGACTAACTATTCACAGTCCACTTTTTATGTGGACTGTTGCTAGCTCATTGTCAGTATTTGCATAGATACAATATTGTCCGGGTTAGTCATCCAACACACGAATACTTATATCTTTTTCATGTTATTCGTTCTTCTTATAAAATTAAATTCTACATTCTTCTCTTTTGTTTTGCTATGAAGACGCGCAGCTACCTACACGTCTGGTAAATGATATAGATAATTATACAATTTGTACAATTACACGCTAAATGATAAATTCGACGTTTATTCAAAAGCTCGTCTATTCCGACTCGTTAGTTCGCATAAGATCCAATTGACCTCCGTCTTAACTTCCGAGTGTTCATTCATAGTTTTCAGATAGCCCACTTATTACTTCTGGAGATTCTCGCAATTCCTAGAAAGTTCGAACGTCCATTTTGTGTCTGTTTTATATCTTCCCTTCAATGTGGATTTTATTGTACTACCGAATTTCTTTCTCTTTCGACCAATACAGTTTAAATATTAAAACATTCGGTTGTCCTGCTTGCCGGGAACGATGAGAATGGATTCGCCGGAGAAGAGTCCTTCTCTCAGCCCGCGTGCAAAAGATTGATTACAAAGCAGACGAAGGAGTGCCGCGAACGACACGATAAACGCAATTAGAAGTCGCGCGAGATTGAGTCTTGATTTCGTTAGCAGCAGTGTTTGTTCGCGCGATAACGGGATTTCATAAAGATAACGTAAACATAGATCCCCCGTTGTCTCAACGGGGTAAGAGAGAGATAGAGGAACGTCGTTTTCATTCTGTGGTGTCTGGCGCCTGTTCTCTTTCCTCTGTCGGTTCGCGAAATTGGTTTCCAAGAAGAAGTAATCTCGAGCTGCAAAGAGGTCCAATGTCCCAACGGGGGAGTACCTAATGAAGTGTACGTGAGAAACAAGTCATCGTCTGGTAAGAAGACCCGCGGGATGGCAAACAACAAGACTGTGGAATGGCTGCGGTGTGAGAGCCTTGGTTCGTCGAGATCCCCGCTGGAAAAAGAACTTTCCCGAAACTTTCTGCCATCCTCCAATCTGTACTAGTCTCCTACAGTTTGCACGTGCTGCCGCCAAAACGACCCTCGCAACGGAACGTTTCCTTTCTGTGAATCATTCGCCACTTTCGTCCGGAACTTTCGCTCGAGTTTGTCTGTTGGTTGAACACACGGAGGGCCGCTGGCTGGCGACGATACCCTTAAAAAGCTGACTGATCGCGTTTCGTCAGGAAGACCGTGCTGCATCGCTTATGGTTCCCGTATATCGCACGGTGTGTTCTCGTGCGCAACTCGCACGCGATACATATGTCTATGTACTGGGTGGAAAGAAAAGTTCTTGAAATTCAAGGTCGAAATTTTTTTTTTCTTTTCGCATTGTATTTTACTTATCACGAAGATACAATTTTCCCAAGGAACTTAGGTCGCAGCCTAATGGTTCTTTTAAAATATGGTAAAAAATGATTCCTTATAGTGCGTGCTAACAGCGACTTTATGATTCTGGACGCGTGGATGTAATTTTACGTATTGGGTTAATATTTCACCAACATTTGATTTATCACAGTTGTAGCCAGTTTAGTGCCAGTCTAAATGGTCAAATGATAAAACTGTTAATATTATTCGAAATATAAATATCCACGTGTCCAGAACTGTAAAGTCGCTGTTAGAACGCGCGTTAAACGATTGAGAAACTTTTTTAAGAAGGTCGTACGATTTTTTCTAAATTCAAAGTAAATTTACATCATTCGAAGTAAAAACATTCACGCCCATAAAGTCGCTGTTAGAACGCACGTGTTAAATAATCAAGAAAACTTTCGTACCATTTTCCAAGAGAGCTATAACTTATGGTTCCTTAGGAAAGTTTTACCTTCGTAATCGGTAGAATGCAATGCAAAGAGAAAAAAAAATTGTGACCTTAAAAATTCGAGGCCAACGTCAATTTTACGCTAGGTTCTTTAACCGCATTACCATTAAATCGAAGGTATAATCTATAATAGCCAGGGACAAATTTTTTTTCCACCTTGTACATACATATTCTCTGCCAGCCATTTACCGCGGTAATATTGGGTGTAACGAGAGAACGTTTATTTGGTTTCCTTTCTTCCTCATTCCTCCTGGAGGAACCTTTGGCTCTCAAAGTCTTCCTTCGTTTCCTCGGTTGAAATATTTACGTTTAACGCTCTGCGTTCTCGAGCTGAAATGCAAAATTCGCCGTGAAATATGTAACTCGCGCGTGCAGCGTGTCTCATACGGAATAAGAATTTTGTCGCCATCGCTGGAATTTGTAGCGGGTACCTTGGAGGGCACTGCACACACCGCCTCGCCTCGTGGCTGCATTCTCGAGCGTTAAAATTGATACACGGGGTAACGCAAGTACGTGTAATAAAATGTTGAAGAGAATAGTCAGAGCCCCGGAGTAAGTGGGACAAGTCTCGCCGGTTCTTTTTGCCGGAGAATGGGAGGAACATGAAAAGAGAGTGATTTAAGGATTTTCAGCTCACTGTATCTTTCCTTTTGCAATCGCGTGCATTCCCCTGGTGCAATTACATTTTACTTTCTAAATAGAATCATACATTTGAGGGGAGGGGAGGGGATTACGAATCTATTCTCCTCGCCGTTTGCGAAACGTTCTCGCTTTTTACGTTATTTCTCTTGCTTGTTTTCAAATATTCAATTACAGCGGTGCAGCAATAAGATTCACTTCGAAACGTTTCTGTTTGTTAAATGTTTTTACGCCCGGATTGGCGCTCTCGAATAAAGCGTCGTGCATATTTTATGGGGAACCGCGGCGTCGGACGAACAGAGATGAGTTTCGTCTGATTCCGGATGCAACGAGCTGCATTCGATATTTCTTACGCGTGTTGGGAGAGTACCCTTTGAAATGGATACCATCTCGAGACCTCAACAGTACCGTGAAAGCCTCTAAAACCACAAATGACACTTGCGTTCGGTCACCCTCGGTATGAAACTTATGGAGGGTTGGGGCAAGGACCCCCGTTGAGCACTCCTGAGGGTCAAGTATCAAAACTCACTCTACCCATCGCGTAACAAGCTGCGCTAAGCTCCAACGCACGAAGGCTTTGGTCTTTCTCCTCGATACTCTCGTATGTTTGGAAACGGTTTGCAACGCCACAGATCGGACATTCTGGTGAACAACCCTTGGTTACTCGAGAGGAAGGACGAGGAAGTGATAGTAAAGAATTTTAACACGTAAAATTTGTTATCAAAGAAGAGGTTGTAAAATTTGTTATCAAAATAACGTTAAAAAGCTTGGTTCACAATCGTTTGGCAAGAAATTTTATCATAAAACTTGCAACATTAAACCGCATTTATATTTGCTATATTTCAACAAAGTTCATCGAAGTATATCTTTATTATTATTCAATATTATTTATTAGTGTTTAGTATTATATTTATTATATTATAAATTATTCTTATTTAATATTATTTAGTATTATTGTAACATAAACACAAACATTAAAAATATTTAGAATAAAATGTTTTATTTTAAATTTTGACGTGATCAAAATATATTGTGTAGGAGCATGCGACTCGCGTGATAAAGTAAATGTTCAACCGCGTGTTTGCTAAAATAATATCTTAAAATTAAATTTATTGTCTTATTCTTTAATACATCTTAAACTACTTTTCTTGATAATTATAAAAATTGTAGGACATGCTTCAGAATCGAACAACTATCCATCACAATAGCGTAGGGTAACCAAAAAATCGATCCAACGTGTTAAATATAATGTTTTCTAATTGTTACGTCGCCAACATCAGCAAGCAGATTTATCGATTCTACGCCGCGATTTTCTTCGTCGATAGAGAATAGAAAATTCATTGTTTCATGGCCTCGATAACGAAGCAACGACGACGCGTCGAATATTTCGCGGTGTTTACTCATTCTGATTAATTCTTCGTCGTCGTGTCGAGTCGCGAGGAAGTTGTCATTCTCTCAGCAACGACCGGGAAGGAACAGGCAGGAGAGAGCCTCGATTTAGAACGGTGTCGTTAAGTCTGATTTACACGATGAGCGGAACGTCTTGAAGCTCGAGGACAAAAAGCACCGCGATGGTAAAAGTATCGAGCGCGACGATGAGCAACTAACCGTGGCGAGAAGATTTCGAGTTTTTCCCGGTGGGCAGGCGAACGAAATCAGACGAGAGAGAGAGAGAGAGAGAGAGAGAGAGAGAGAGAGAGTGAGAGAAGGAGAGAGCAAAACGAGGCAAAACCTTAAAACCAGGTCGAGCAATCACGCCGCTACCGTGAAACTGTGGCTCGTGGTTGGCGCGTGGTCCGAGACTTTTTCGCGAAAGAACGCGATGACTGGGTTTTTTTCGCGATTCCGTCAGTGGCCTGGGTCACGTTAACGAACCTCTAATTACCAGTGACGCGATCGTGCCGCGAGATCGTCCAGGATCCGTCCGAGCATCATTTTCATGGTAATTAGCCGGCGGTGGCCGTGGCCTCGTTTCTTTCAGCCAGCATTCTTTCTGTCTCTCTCTCTCTTTCTCGATCGCTTTTCTGCGCGTAAAACGGGAGGAACGCGCGGAGAAAGAGAGAAAGACACTGGGAGGGGGGGAGGTAGAGAAGACAGAACGTTATTCAACGTTCGTTGCGGCCCACGGACGTCTTTGTTCGCCGGCAACTTCCGGTTTGCAAAGTTTAGCTACGTGCACGCCATAAAACTGTCGAGCAAACAAAAAGCGTCGTTGCGAGATCGTTCCCTCTTTCGTCATCCCTTCTCGCCGGCCCCACCCCCTCTTTGTCTTTCTGTCTGTTGCGCTTCCTCCGGTGGTAAATCCGCCGGAGCGAAGCGCGTGATAAACGCGCCACTTGGCGATCCGATAATTACCGCGCTGCGTGTGTGTAACAGACCGCCATAATTAAGCCGGCGAGTGCGCGATTCGAGTGGCTCGCGCGCTTCCTTTCTTCCTCCGGTTGTTGTTGCACAGTTCTGTCGACTGCGGATTGGCTAACGACGAAGAATCGGCAAAGAGAGAGACTATCGGAAACGGACTCGTTGCTTGTTAGATGACGTACACTCCTGTCCATAAGTTATCGGACACTTGCTCATTCTAAATAAAACGATCATCACGATTGTCAACCCTTTCGCTACCACGATGTCTCGCCTAAAATTATATCGGATATGTGATACCACTGACGAGCCATCTCGCGTCGTAGTGTAGCGTTCCTGTCTCTTAAAAGAAGAGATATCTTGCAACACAAAATGAAACGAAGGATCGTTCTATTTAATAGACAAATAATCATTTAAATTTGGAGAAATATCATTTGCTTAGAAATTTTAATCAAATTTTATTTCGAGATTTCTGGGATAAGATTGAATTTCTATTTAAAATTTTTAATTTTAATCGAAAGGAAGGTTTGTGCTCTCAAATTCAATATAAAGGCACCGAACTAATTTCTACAGCTATTTACACAAGGCGTAATGAATAATGATCCAAAAGTAGGATTCGAAAATCTGTAACAAATTGCTTGAAATTTGAAAGATTCAGAGAACAATCTATCGCAGTCACGAATTGTCAGGTCATTGCCAAAGTAAATCGTAATCACACCTTAATTTCATCAAGTGTCCCGTGATTTATGAACGGGAGTGTATATAGTTGTCTTTGGGAATCCACGGTGAGAATGATTGTTGGTGGACCATCTCGTATTCGTAGGAATACGCTCGCGGTTCAGACTATCTTTGCTACTTCTTGACTCACTAGCGTTGTATATTGCTCTACCCTCGCAGGCGTTCGAGTCGGCCCTTGTATGCTATTAGAGAAGATTAGTCCCATAAAGTAATTGCGAGAATTATTTTATGAGCCTAACGCTATTGCTCAGAGATGCCTGCCTCACGTTACGTTCATTGGGCACGGGCTGCAGAATCAAGGCCAAAAGTACACGTCTCTTACATCGTCATATAAAATAAAGTAGATCGCGAAGTATTCGAAACTCATCGGTAGCGAGATCTTAAGCGTTTTGTTTTATTTTGAGAACGTTTAAGCACTGGCGTGCTTAATTATTTTTAAGCAATGACGAAAATACAGTAAATGCACTTGCTGATTGAATTAAATTATAACAAAATGATAAACTGTTTTTGGTATTTAATTTTATTGGTATTTATGGTATATACGGAACTTAACATTTTATTGTTTGAAAATTATCCCATGAAAAGGGAAATCCATTGTGGAGAAAAGAATTTTCATCAATTCGTACAAAGAAGCAAAAAATCGAATATTTGCAAAATTAAAATGGATAGAGATAAGTTTAATTGTATCGACATAAACGCTTAAAGAGTTAAAGAAGTGTGGTTGACCAACTATTTTCCTTATGAATAATTGTTCGCACTAATTGTTCGGAGGTTTATTACTGACTCAGTATTAGCACCCAGCTAATATTATCAGGCCTAGTTGGTCTAATCCAACAAAAGTATTCATAGAATCAATTAATAAGCATTTAGAATTTTCTTTAACCTTAACTTACGCTGGCAATTGATTGCGGACCATAACGAGTGACCGAACCGTATGCAATAAATCGTCGCTTTCTTTTTGAAACTCGTCGATATGATTTCACTGGATAGAAATTATTGAGAAGTAATAAATTTATTATTCGTTTCACCTATTTTGTTTCACTTAAGTATACTTAAAACTGAGAAAATGTTGGGATAAAAAAATTCTCGAAAAAATTTTGCGTGGCACGTTCCACGCAAGGGGTTAATAAGATTATCGTACCTTGACAAAGATTTATTTTATTTTATTATATTCTGCGTGCGTGCAAAATATAAAATATTGCCTGGACCGACAGACCAGCTTCTTAAAAATCGAAAAATCGATTTATGACGTACCCCAGCAAACTATCACTGGATCAATTGATATTGATTTACGGTTGGCCAAACCACTAAACCGCGAGATTAGGGTCGTGACCAAGCAATAATATTAAAATCGTCAATATTATGTTCGTCACATTCGTCAAAACTCGTAATTTTTCCCAGGTTTGCCGATTTCAAGAGTAGCAATGTTCTTTGTTTCAGATTTCCACTCGGCGGGGAACGGGGAGAGCGCGAGATTCTCGAGGTAAAATCGAGGAAACATTAACGAGTCTGCGTGCTTACGTAACTTAGTAACAGCGTTTTCGAGGAAATGTGCCGCGACTCGATTTAGATGTACGATTATTCTTCCGATCATTCTCTGATAGAGAGCGATCGTTACGCGCTTCTTCTCCTCGCTTGTGACGCGCGCCGTTCTGAGCGTCTCCACGCTCAGATTTTCCAGCTTCGAAGCGACTTTATCCGTAATTAGAGAAAAGAGCCGCGGTCGTTCTACCTCTCAGTGTGTGCGCGTATGCGTATGCGTGTATGTGTGTGTGTGTGTGGACCAGCGAAGAAATTAATTTTTCGTCGGTCCATCCAGCGAGTAATGCTAATTATTCACAGTCGAAGGTACAAGAAATTAAACGGCTGCGAGCCCGTTGAAGTAACTCCGCGGTTTTTAAAATAGAAAAAGGAAAAAAAAAAAAAAGAAACGAAACGAAGAAAAAGAGCGGAAAAGCGGTAAAATGTAGTAGACGAAAAAGGAGGCCAAAGAGAAGAGAGAGAGGGAGAATAAGGGAAACGAGAATGAAAATCTCCGATCCGAAAGAGCTTTTTATTTAGCTCGTTAATTGTAGTTGAAGCGAATTTTCCGCGGATTCTGCCCGCGCTCACGGCGGTGCAGAAATTTATTAATTTTTAATAGAGCCTAGCTGGCAAATCAGAAAAACCAACCCCTCTTCCCTGTTCCTTTGAAGGTTTTTTCATCCATTTCATAGCTCGAATCTTGCTCTCGTTGCGTTCGGGACAAAGCCACGAAGTTTCGCCAGGCCGCTGCGAGTAGAATTTAAAAAAATCGTCGACTCGACTCGACCCGACGAACGAGGGTTCGACGCCGTGAAACCGTGACCGTGTTTTCACGGGAAGCATCTCGCGGAACCGATTCGTCGGTGGCGAGGGCCTCGAATTCTAAAATGCGCCCTCTCGCCTAATTGTTCGCCGTTCTCGTCTAATTGTTTGGTAAAAATGTCAGCGTCGCGCTGCGCTCGCGCGGCCATTCGACCGGACCCGGCAACGAACCCATTCAGATTGCTCGGTCATCGCTGCAAATACTTTTGTTGCCTTCCGCCGCGATACGCCGACAGACGCGTCCCCTACCTTCCTCTCTCACTCGACGGAAATTTACCGATCGAACGGTGCCCATTGTTCCGTTCCCTGCAATTCCGTTTTTCCCTATCGTATTTCTTTTTTCCTTTTATTTTATTTTATTTTTTTTATTTTTTTTTTTTTTCATTATCACAGGATGCTTGAAAATGTTGGCACGGTCGGTACTCGTGGTACTCGTAGTCGGGACGAGCGAAAAAAAAAAAAAAGTTCTCGATGAATGTAGATCAGAAAAGGAAGCTAATTAATAATGACGAGACTTGACGATTCTGTCACTAATGAGATGTCATCCTTTGACTGCGTGTCCTCGTCACTTTTGCACGTTTTCTCACAAATACACGCACGCGCTATATTTGACTATTTAAATTCTTTCGATTGGTTCCGGATATCAATCGAATCTATTATGCCATTACCTGCAGGTTTAGAAAAATCTAGCAACTCTGAAACTAATAATATTTTGACTCGTGTTGATATTGTTAAGATTTTTTGCCTGTTCCGTGAAATTTGGCACCTACATTTTTCAAATGCCCATTTTCCACAATTCTAATCATTGGAATTATCTTTGTTCGAAAGACAGATAATAAAATTCTTGTTCAGAAGAATTTATTATTCTGCATCGAAATATATTTGAATAACAGCAACTGCTCGCCCGTTTTTTCATGCTGGCAAATAGCTTCGCTATACTTCACCACGCGATTGCTATTCGCCTCAAATATAAGCGCGCGAATCAGATTCGTGTTGCTTGATCCAGACCCAAGCCGAAACAAATCCCATATGTTAAATATTTAAGTTTAAGTACTGAATTTGTATAAAAGTTGAATTATACAGAAATGAAGAAACATTCAAAAAATATGGATGACTTGCGAGTTTATATGCGTATCTAGACAAATTTGCGCTATCTTGAATTGAACGCTATATCTGCAAAATATCTTTTATCGACTTGGATTATTAACATGTTCAATTTACATTTTTTTTTTTTTTTTCAAAGACTCTAGATTTTCGACATCGAGACGATTATTTTCTATTTTTCCAATTCGACAGAGGGACGATATTTCTCCCACGATGAGAAATTATTGAAACAAACAATCTTTCCTAGTTTTTTTACAAAAATTCGAGGCAAGACCGGCTACAGGCATTAATCGTTAATTCTTTCGCTCGTAACGTCATGGCTACAGCCATTTCCATTTGTTGCACACTTTCAGTTGCGCAGCGAGCCGTGTTAAAAAACGAAACGTCGATTCGCAGATTTGCGACGCAAGTGCCGTGAAAACACTCTTTCTCGCTTAAGAAAATCGCTCGCTTGCTTTTGTCTCTTGCCCGCTACCGGCAAAAAGTCCGCGAGAATATTGTTCATCTCGGTGCGGCTAATTGCTTCGTTTGTAACTCGCGTCGCGACAGCGCGGAGCGAAATTTTCGAATAAAACCGTCCGTCTGTCTAGCTGCCTGGCTGGAGAAATAAGACACTCGAGCTTCAATCCGTTCCGGCTTACAAGAACTGCGATGTTTCCGCTCCCTTTATTAAATCGCCTTTCCCCGCTGGAAAAACTCGCCGAGGAACCCGGCGAACCAGGCTATCGCGCGTCCTGTTTCGTGAATTTGCTCCGTGAAACTGACAAAGAGAGAGAGAGAGAGAGAGAGAGACCAGAGCGGAGGCTGAGCGTGAAACACATTCGCGCACAGAAACACGGAAACACAGAGAAAAAGAGAGAGAGAGAGAGTGGCTCGTTCCGTTTTCTGAGCTCCTCTCGCGTTTTCCGGCCGGAAGGATCCGCCGAATCGTCGTTTCGCAGAGCGTTATCATACAACACCGGGGGCCGAGCCTTGAAGTTTTAATGAATCGAAAGAAAAAGTTCCACGCTCGGGCACAAGCGGCCGGGGCAAGGTTAATTTCATCCCCGTTGAAAGTTGGGGTGTAGAAGGGGTGGCGGAAGGGAGGAAAAAGTGATGTAACGTCTTGAAGCGTTTAATCGCGCGGCCGCTATTTGCCTCGGCCGCGTTTCTTCCTTTTATTTTGGATTACTTTGAGACTTGAGTAATCCCCTTGAAGCGGCCTCTCCCTCGTTGCCGGCTTCCGGCAACAAAAATAGCCCATTTATTTTCCGAATTTAGCGAACCAGCTTCCCTCGCCAGATTCTCTACGTGTATATGTACGGATACGTGAGCGGGATATTGAATGATAGAAGACGGCTCTCCCAGAATTACGATAGACGAAGATACCGCGGTGCTTTATGGAAATTGAAAAATTTTCTTACGGGATAATGTCGGGATATCGAGAGTGCGGGAAAAGTGTGAAAGTGGGAGGGAGAGAGATCTTCAAGACAGAGTTTTAGCAACAGGCTTTCTCCCGTTCGTTCATCGATAATTTTCCTTCAGCGTTAACTTTGTAACGTACGACTCGGGATAATCACATTGGCTAACACGTTCGTCGAACGCTTATAACTCCGGCTGGAAAAACTTGGACAACGACTCTCTTCCCCCTTCCGCGAGGCAGTGAATTAGCATCGGGAAGCTTTCACGACGCGTAAAGATAAAGTACGATACATCTGGTTTCCCGATTTTCCATCGTCCTGAACTTTGAACTTTCTACACCTGGCTCGAGTAACCGTACACTGCTCAAAGATTAGGGGATATTTCAAAATAAAAATGAAGCGATAAAAAAAAGAAGCGTTTGATTTTTTTTTTATTAAAGCAAGATGTTCTTTTTTTTATCGCTTCATATTCATTTTGAAATATCCCCTAACTTTTGTGAACAGTATATTCCCTTTCCATTTCGTCTGCGAGCAAGCAAGACCGCGTAATCAACGAGAACGAGTGCAAGATGATCGCGCAGCAGGCGGAGAAAAAACGGTCGAAACTTCGTCGCGGATTAAGAAACTTTGTCTCCCCGTTTGTCCAGAAGCTGCCGATAGAGATAGAACCGTGGAACTTCTCTCGGAGTCGCCAAGTTCTCGTCCAAGGCGACAGACGGTCGCGATCGAGCGGCTCGAACGACTCGCGCCGTTTATGGAAATAAATTTAGATAGAACGAAACGGGAACGCGCGCGCTGCGTATTTGGCATTCGGTTGTGCGCGCCAGTTGGAGCGGAAGTTGCGCGGGAGTTGCACCAACGCCGCGCGAATTCCTCTCGAATTGGCGAACACGCGGCGACGAAGCCGCGGTGTGGCGTGCACGCGTTCGTGATTTATGGAACGCGCTGTAATTGACTTTCATTACGATGCAAATTGTACTGGTCACGACATACCAACGCAAAATACCTGTCTAATTCTTACGAGGAATCTCGTTCTTGTATATATATGTATATATATGTTTCTTCCTCTGCTTTTTTTTCTTCTTCTTCTTGCTCTTGTTTGTTGCTCGAGAGCCGCTGTCGAGTACGTATAAAATAATTACACGCAAAGTGATTCGAGCAACCGGACCGCGCGTGTAAGTGCCTCGGGGGACTTTGATTGATTCGCGTGTATACCTTGCGCGTGAGAGAGCGTCTCGTCTCGTTGCGAAGCTCCGACAGGTCTTCAAGTTCATCGACTTGAATAGAAGTGTGCGAAGAAATTCGAAATACGTCCGTCTGGAAGTCAAAAATTATTCGTCCACTGATTTTTACCAATCGTCGAGATGAATATTCTCGATGGGAAAGAATTTACGGTATTTCCAACGTTTACTTTTGCGATCGATGGCAAATCCTTGCGGTTTTTTCTAAGTAAACAACACGAAGCTTTTTCATATTTTGTTCAACAGTGCACGGACCATTTTGATCCGCTACTTTTTATCATCTTTCTGGCAGCTCTATCCTCAAAAGAGTCTCAATCTTTCGCAGCAGAAAACTGACCCAAATATCGTCTGATATCGTTATTAGAATCAAAGATATTGCTTGGTTTGGAACAAATAGTTTTTTCGCAAAATATACATTATTAAACTCGCCGCCAAAAGGACACTAATTTAATCAATGTACACAAAAATTGTATCTTCAATAATTCTATCTATCTATCCTCAACTTTGAGGGTAGTTTTTACCCTTTCGACATCAACGATTGTCGATGAAAAAATACGGGTCAAATATTTCTTTTTTTTTTTCGTAAACTACATTTATGTCAAATTTGTTAATCAGTGATTAACATTTCGATACGTTCGTTCTGAAGAGAGCCTGCAACGTCTACAACCAACTGTCGTAAAAAGAAAAGCGCGGGCTTATTAGCTAACCTAATATATACGTATATCACTCGAACGAAATGATTCACCTTGTCACGATCACTTGCACGACTTAATCCAGATTCTGCGATAAGTGCATTTCATCAGAGGAATTGCTGCCGCTCGTTTTCGTTCGTAGGAAAACAAAGGCGTTGTCGATAAGCCTCCTCAAGCGCCATAGCGTGTAAGCCGATTGTATTTTTGCTCGTTTGAGAAAATTTTCAACCGCCTGTCATAGCCGAAGTGTATTGACTTCGCGTCTTTCAGAGACATCATCAGACATTCTCAAATTGTAATATCCAATTTTTTTAAATTTTTATTATAAACTGATACAATTACAACCTGATTAAATAAAATATATTCCACCACATAAAGGAGTAATCAAACATTCTCAAATTGTAGTACGTATAAACCTAATCAAACATTCTCAAATTATAGTATGTATAAACTCAATCAGTTTCAAACATATTGAAGTAAAATATATTCCCAAATACAATTACAACCTGATTAAATAAAATATATTCCATCACATAAAGGAATAATCAAATATTCTCAAATTGTAATATGTATAAACCCAATCAAACATTCTCAAATTGTAGTACGTATAAACCCAATCAGTTTCAAACATATTGAAGCAAAATATATTCTCAAACAACCACAAAAAGGAATAATCAAACATTCCCAAATTGTAATATCCAATATTTGTTTTATTTCTATCACAAACTAATGCAATTACATTCTAATCAGTTACATGTTGAAGTAATATAAGTAAATATATTCTCAAACAACCACAAAAAGGAATAATCAAACATTCCCAAATTGTAATATCCAATATTTGTTTTATTTCTATCACAAATTAATGCAATTACATTCTAATCAGTTACGAACATGTTGAAGTAAAATATGTTCTCAAACAACCACAAAAAGGAATAATCAAACATTCTCAAATTGTAATATCCAATTTTTTTTTTTATTTCTATCATAAATTAATACAATTACAACCCAATTAGTTACAAACATATTGAAATAAAATATATTCCTAAACAACCAAGAAAAGGAATAATCAAACATTCTCAAATTGTATTAGCCAATATTTTTTTTATTTCTATCACAAACTAATGCAATTACATTCTAATCAGTTACAAACATATCGAAGTAAAATATATTCCCAAACAACCACAAAAAGGAATGATCAAACATTCTCAAATTGTAATATCCAATTTTTTTTTATTTCTATCACAAACTAATGCAATTACATTCTAATCAGTTACGAACATGTTGAAGTAAAATATGTTCTCAAACAACCACAAAAAGGAATAATCAAACATTCTCAAATTGTAATATCCAATTTTTTATTTTTTATTTCTATCATAAATTAATACAATTACAACCCAATCAGTTACAAACATATTGAAATAAAATATATTCCTAAACAACCAAGAAAAGGAATAATCAGACATTCTCAAATTGTATTATTCAATATTTTTTTTTATTTCTATCACAAACTAATGCAATTACATTCTAATCAGTTACAAACATATTGAAGTAAAATATATTCCCAAACAACCACGAATAGGAATAACTCGCGGCAACGTTTGGCCAGCGGAATGTCTGCTTCCTCGCTTTTTGGATTAACTTCTGCTCTAGCACGAGCAAGGCGAGACTCGCGGAAAACCGGGAAACGGATTCTTGCAAGCCTTTGAACGCGCTTAGATATTTTACACCGGCTTGGAAACACTCTTTGGGAACGGTAATTGAACGTTATAGTTGTTTTTCCGTCTTCTTTTTTTCTTTTGTTCTTTTACGGAGATTAACACGACGACGACGGCGGCGGCGGCGACGACGACGACGGCGGAAGAACATCAGCTCGCTGTAGTTCCGTAGTTTAAACGAGCCTTGTACATCCTCCATGTTTCTACGCTGATTAAGCAATTTTATTCATGCTGGCGGTTTATTATTTTTACGAGCAACGCGAAGCCGGTATTTCCTCTAATGAGCTGAGGTGTATTAAATATCTCTGGACATGAATCATGCAATGTTAAGAACGAAGCGCAGTTGGAATTGTACGGAATTTTAGAACAATTTCGGGGCGCATTGTACACGTATGTACGTATACGCGGGCGAAGAATCGTAAACTACATTTATCTGCGAAGCGCTGCAAGTGTACGGTCGGTATTTATTCAGAAATAACGCGTTTGTTGTTTGAGATATTAATATTAATGCAGACACTGATTACACCTACGTGACCCGTATTAAATCAGATACACAAGCGCCGTTGAACAAGTTCTTCACATCGAGGTTCCACTTATTTTTCTGAGCTAATGTACAAATATTCGCTACTCTTATCCAGATATATGTATTTATACTCTGCGCAGAGAGAGAATAATTTATATACGGTGAGTAAAAACTAGTTTGTAACTTCTAGGGTGGATAGTACCGGCCAAAACATGGAAAAATGTTCTAACAAACGTGGGTCGAAAAATTAATAAATATAGTTACAAAGTTATAAACGATTTTTCGTTTCGGACTTTTTTCGTTTCGAGAGCTATCATATTGTATACGAGTAGTGGTTTGCCTATATTTCTTCTTTTTCCGATTGCAGCAGCTTCTCTACGTGTCCTTCCATTTCTATGCAATTTCTTTAATTCACATTTATAAAATATTCTTAAATATTGCTATATATTTTTTATAGTAATATTTATATGTAGTAATATTTATAATTAATAATAATTTTTTATAGTAATATTTATATGTATTTTAGATTTTTAACTATTATTTATTTTACACTTATATCAAGGAATATACTCTTTCAAAGATTTCCAGACGTGTTCCAACTTTTTCACAAGCATTTCAATCGAAACAAAAAATCGTTTGCAACTTTGAAACTTTTCACTTTTCGACCCACATTTATCAAGACTTTTCGGCGAGTATTATCCCAGAAGTTGCGAACCCCCTTTTTTCCATTCTCCCTGTACAAGAAAAATTAGAAAATCCAGTCTTTGACAGATGGATTGCCAACGAAATATCAGCAGCGCTGAAACAACGCCGAAGCGGATCGTGTTAACTAATATCGAGGAGAGCGGGCAATTTTTAATTCGATGCCGCGCGTTGGATTTTAGTTTCGATGATAAAGAGCGTTTTATCTGCTCCGGTAGCTTTGGAAGCTGGACGAAATTCTACGAGCCCCTCCGGCCCGAGGTCTCTAGATTTTCTTTTCTTTGCTACGAGGTCGTGGCACGTGACCCAGCTGAAAATGAACTCGCCCGTGGAAAAATATCCGCGAGCTGCCTAGAGCGTTTCCTTAGTAAGCCCTGAGCGTCGTGTTCCCGCTCTGCTCTTTGTCCGCTCTCTGATCCTGCCGATACAATTAAGGAAACGCGATAGATCCGCCGGCAGGTCGAGAGAAATAAACTCTTTGAGAGTAAATCGGCCAGGGATCAGAGACGTAGCAACGAGTTTCTTATCGCTCGTTCTCGAGGAACGCCGATATCGTTCCAATTAACCATGATTTCCGACTTGATCACATGTATGTGTGTGCGCGCGCGCGTCTCGCACGCGAGAGTGAATCGTTCTTGGTAATTGCGATAATTTTATTAACATCGTGCAAGGGGGGATTTTTTAGTGATAGTGAAAATGCAAAAGAAGCGTACTGAATCTCGTTCTATCGTTGAGCTTTGGCAATTTCTCTGCAGACTAGCTGAGATTCCACTTCCACTGTGCGTACAGCGACAGAACATAATCCGCTGTTCGTCATCCGATTTGCCATGAATTTTTATGCATTCTTATTGATCAACTCGTTCTGAAGATCCGAAAAAGTAAATAAAAAAATTGTATAATTTGAGCGAGTCGTGACAGTATCGTAGCGAGTTGTAGAGGTTTTATGGTTTTGTCGTAGCTGTGATGAACTTCTATTTTAATAAACGTTTAATTTATTTCACATAGGTAAAGTAACCTATTATTTTATCCTACAAAACTGAGATTGAACTAAACGGATTCCTACAGTGTTCCTATAGTGTTCGTGGGTTAGAAATCTGAATTCGTTTCTAACAGCGAGAAATTTGGTATTTTTGGCCGTCGAACAAGCTACAGAACAAGCTTTGTTACACTCTGGAAATTGTTCCATATCCATTAGGCATCGTAAATGTACGTCAAACCTATGCTCGAGCGCTATATCGTTCGATCCATTGGTCGCAGACGCAGACGTTAGCGTTTCCAATGCTATCAAATTCGAAGACATTTGATGACTGTAACGCGTTTGTTCATCCCACTGACGAACCTATATGGTGCGTTCGTGATTGCAAGTGATAGTCTCTCTGACGCCACTAAATCCTCAAACGTTTGACGACCGAGGGTGATACAGAGTTCCAGGTACTGGGATGTCGGCCCGAGCCGCGCTGGTATCCTGATATTGGCCGGTGCAACGTTCCTTGCCCGCTAATTTAATGAGAAAATTCAAAGACGTTCCGCGGTTAATAGCACGACCCTTCGTTAATAGCATTACCTGCGCTCTTGTGCTCGAGAATTATGCGTTTTCTCTCCCGATAAATGGAAATGTGGATGCTGCATAGTCGGAAAAGAAGGTTTTAAAAGTGAGAAGAGAAACACGTTTGATCGACGAATGTTTTTAGACTGATTATATATTTTATTCTACAAGTTATCCATACGAGTTCCTTTCGCTCTTAAAAAGAAAAGAAAAAAAAAAACGTAAAAAATGAGTCAAAAAATAAGTCAAGAATGTAAAGATAAAAATAATATATTCTGATGTAATTTCTAAGAAGCTGCAAAAGTTGAATCGTTAAATTGAGTTGGTTGTTGCGTCGTTAAACGGAATTCGGAGTTAATGTTCATTTTGACACTGGATCTCGTTTTACAACTTCTTCTCGTCATTTTATCAAAATTCTTTCGCTGTAATATTTCTTTGGGTTTTCGTTAAAGTGTTTTTTTCTTTTTTTGTCGAGGTTGTCGTGTCTTTCGTCAGCTGAAAAGTGTGTGTGATAATCAAAATAGTGTATCATAATTAAATTCGTCAGTTCATCCAGATAGGCACAGTATTTGTCTGAATTTGCTGTCCGATTACCCAGGGAAGCAACTCGAGAAACAAACCTCCTTGATAATTCCATCAAAGAGAGGGCAAAACTTCGCGAGGGTAGATTGTCCGTGATTTAGCTTGTTCTTCTCTTCTGGCCCAAGTTCGTTCTCTTTGCGGATTGTTATACAAAATCCGCTTTTCGTCTTTTCGATTATCAAACGTTCCAGCAGCGGTTCGTTTGCATTGCGAGCAAACGAACGTACGAATTGTTTGTCCCAAAACTGCAAGTATGTTCTCAGTTTTAAGTATATTTAATTATAACCCAGGCAAAGCAAATAAAAAAATTTATTACTTCTCAATAAATTCTATTCAGTGGTATACCGACGAGTTCAAAAGATAAAGAAAACGACAAATTATTACATGTAGGGTTCTTGTCACTCGTTATGGTCCGCGAATCAGTTGCCCACCGCAAATGGTTAAATATTCGTATACGGTTAATCATAAAATATTTAAGACTCCGGACATTTCTCAAACCCATTCGTTCATTAAATCTCGAAACGTATCGTCGTCCATCTCAGATCGAAATGTCCGGAAACGAAGCTTGCGAGATGAACCTCGCAATGGTTTGTCCATAGAGAAAATACGGAATCGCGTCGTTGATTTCTTAATAGAACCATCGAACTTCAACGCTATCGACTGATACATTTGTTACTGGAGGAGTGACGTTGCTCTTTCTGAATACACGAGTACGTTTCTATTCACGTACGTTACACGTAACGCGACTTACGTTCTACTACTTTCCCGCGTCTGTATCGTTGCCGGCAATCAACACCGTCGAGCTATCGATATTCATCGACAGGTAATATCACCGTTATCGGTATCATCGCGCAGTCACGAGAAGAAACGAGGAACCTAGATACGGCACAGTGGCAGATGCGGTAACTGGTTCGCATCGCCTTCGTTTTATCCGATGAATATTTGATCGTTTGCATCAGACTGTACAGTACCGCGTGTATGCACTGCGGAAATAAGTCAGACGTTCCGGCATATAAGCTTGCAGAGACGAAGAACGGTTCCTCGACGGTTTATGCACACACACACACACATACACAGAGAAAGAGAGAGAGAGAGAGAGAGAGAGAGAGAGAGAGAGAGAGAGAGAGAGAGAGAGAGAGAATCCGCCGAGAATTCTCCGCGAGCGTAGTTGATTATTTGCGAGCGAACGTAGCTCACTCCGGATAAGTGCGTATCCGTGTGAAACGATGTATCCTTTCTCGCGGTTATAAGGTATGCAATCAATGCGCGTCAGCCATTCAGCTTGCCTCGCGCAGCTCCTCTAGGAAATCCGCTTGAAAATTGGCACGGATTTCACGCGCGGATCGCATTACTCACGACACGAGCCGAGACGAGCGCTTTCGAATATTTCTTTGTCCAACTGACTGACTTTTCGACGTGCTCAATTCTTTGAAAATTCCTTTGGCCTGACGACTATTTTTCACCCGGTTGCCCCGGTCGTCGTCGCTCGGGAATCGGTATTAATTTTCACTTCACGCCGTGTAATAATTTCTCGCTTTCATCCGGACGGTATTCGAAAATTTCATCGTCGATTAATGTGCGTGTGTGTGTGTGTGTATGTGTGTGTACATACATTACGACGACTGAACAATTGAACCTCCGGATCGACTTATACCGACGAATCAATGCGATGAAAATTCGAAGCAACCCGCGACAAAACATCCAGCGAGGAACCGTAAATTTCACGGCTCGCCCGGCCATTTATAATTCTCGCGAGCCTGTTATTTTTCGCGACAATTCCACCCGCTGGAATACAAAACTCGCGGCGTCTTCAACTTTGAACCGCCGGTGTTCCCGAACAAAGCATCGTCCGCCCGCTAATGTACAATAATTCATCGTGACTTGCCTTGTCGTGGTTGCTTCGCAAGTTTCAACGCGAAACGTAGCCACGCGACAAAAACGCGGCAACTTTGCAAGGAAGAGGCCCTGCCACTCCGGTGATAGGTGTCGCCGAAAAGTTTCCTCGGCAATAAGGACGTTGAAATTTTCCTCTACCTTTCGGATTCCTTTGTTGCCCCGATGAGAGAATGAGAAATTTCAGAATTTCATTGTGACGGCTGAAAAGGGATCGAGTTAGCTTGCTTGCTTGCTTGCTTGCTTGCTTGCTTAGCTTACTTGCGTAGTCCGTGCATTCGCGACAAACTGGGTTGAAACTGTAGTTTTCCACTTCGATTTTCGTCATTTCATCACGAATACAAGACGAATACAAGCGCACGGGCTCGTGGCTGTACAGGATGAGAAGAAAAGTTGAATAGATGAATTCTACATTTTCGATTTGATGGAAATACGTGCAAAGAACCTGTCGCAAAACTTGGCTCTGACCTTGAATTTCAATTTTTCCACTGTGTTCTACTTCTTCACGAAGGTGAAACATTTCTAAAGAACCATAGGTCGCAACCTAATAGTTCTCTTGAAAAATGGCAAAAAACACTGCGGACGCGTGCGTCCTAACAGCGACTTTATGGTTCTGAACATTATTTCCAACAATGTTGACAGTTTTATCATTTGATTGTTTTTGACTACTTATTCACACTGTTGCTACAACTATGATAAATCAAATGTTAGTGAAGCCTAATACGAAAATTACGTAATAGATATCCACGCGTCCGCAACCATAAAGTCGCTGTTAGGACGCGTCGATCGGATGAAATTGCTAATTTCAAATATACTTTGATTTACTAAGCAGTTGTTTGTTAACTGACATTCTCACTGTTACATGGAACTCGAGTTGTTTAGAGCTTCAAGGCTTAATTTTAACCGTTAACAGTTTTGTTTGTTTGACGATGAATATTCTCGTCACGTGGCGGAGAAAAATTTCCATTTGCTAGTAAAAGTAAAATTCCGATAAAACCAACAATATATATTTCAACACATTTTTCGAATACTTTAGGACAAGAAAGAAAAAGAAAAAAATTGTAATTATGTATGATTTTTGTAATTTTATAATTTCCTACGTTTATAATTTCCTACGATTAATTTTATATTTTAATAACGGAATAATACAGCTTTATAATGAAATACGATTTAAATAAAAACAATGAAGAAAATGTTGTCGCTTCATCGTAATTTACAATGCAAATGCACTTACTGGTCACAGTTTAAGAATAATTTATCACACAAGCGGACGTTCTCAAAGCGAAATATAATAAAAGACTCGGTTGAAAATTTTCTAAGATTTTTAAAACTATTATCATACAAAGCTCAAGTTTTTGAAGCCTCGAGACTCTCTCTTCTCAAAGTGCTTAAAGGTTAAAGTATCATCGGTATATGCGAAGGTCTTTTTCACGGTCTTCGAGTTTGAGAGTTCGAGAGAGCTTTCACAGGGCTGAAGGTTCGAACTTGAGAGAGCGAGAGAGCTCTAGCAACTCACACTCGAACCGCGGCTCTAGCTTTCATAGCTCGAGGCTCGCCACTTATTTTTGCAACGTCGATTCCCGCGAATTTGGATCTCTCTCGAGCGTTCACACTTGGCTGGATAATCGAATTACTCGAGAACTCGGGTGCAATACTTTCGAGCAACGTATAGGCTTACAGAAACCGTACAACGGAGACGAACGACTTTCATTTCTGCCGGGTGTTTCGCCTTTTTGTTCCTTCGACGTCGAGCCACGAGAATCGCTTGAGAAAAGTTCGGGACGAGAATACGAAAGGAGACGCGGTTTCGCTGCGCCAGTTTGCGACGACACGAGCTCGCTGGCCGGTGTTGCTAAAATTAGGATATTCGAGCTGGACCGCTCGCAATTGCAAACAAACCGTGGCGAATTACTCGCGTGAACGAGCCGGTGAGAAACGGAGAATTCGTTGATTTCTGCATAATGCACATTCGAACGGGCAATTGGAAAGTGTTAATTGCTGTTCGACCGGATTTCCAGCGATAACGTTGCCCGGGTTATCATTTAGCGAGCCCGTTCCAATTATTCCTGGCGATTTCCCTTCCTCTCCCACCCGGGAACTGCCGAAATCGATCGTGTTTTTTCAATTTACACGCCACTTTTACGAGAATTCCCGATCGCACACGATTTTCACGGGCATTTCTCTCCACCTTTCTTTCGGCTCGATATCCTCCTCGAGTGTTTAAGCCTCGAGAGGAGGAACAAAAGGCTCGCCGTTCGATTGCCAAAAGTCCATTGTCCATTGCGCCTTCTCCTATTCAACTTACCTCTCGCTAATTATCTGCCTCTCTCTCTCTTTCTCTAATTATCCGAAAACTGTCGATTCGCGAGTCCTGGAAACTTTCGACTTCCAGGTCGTTAAACTCGCCTTTTATCAGGGGTGGCTTTGGTCCGAGGAGGAGCGGCACGGCGTCGCCGTCATCCCCTCGTTTCGCGGTCGGCTTTTCTTTCCTTGAGAGACGGGCCGAGACAGCCAAGGAACGACGCGACTGGCGGCCGGGCGGACGTCTTATGAATATTGACGATCGAGGGGGTCGCCGATTCATATTCTTGTTTCTAATCGAGACTCTCCATTTTTCATCCCCTATCAACGGGAACAAAAAAACCTCTCTCTCTCTCTTTTCCTCTCTCCTCGCTCGGAGGACGAAGCTTACCGCCTCGAAGCACAATACACACCCTGGCAACTCGTCCTCTATTTAAAAGGCTCGCCCTTTCCCTAACGATCAGACGCATCAGCCTATCAGCCGCCAATAATCGCCAGGCCATACACGCGCGATCCTCCGCTACTTCCGCTACTTTCTCCCCTCCGAACCCGTGGCTTCAGTAACCTTTATCCCGCGCGAGCTGTTCGATCGACTTTCTTTCGGCTCGTCGTGTACGCGTACGAGCGTGTGTGTGTGTGTGTGTGTACACGAAGAATACCCTCGAACACACACACGTTACTCGCCGCGGCTTGCTTCCAGCATCTTTATCATCCTTGTCGTCCTGTTCGGTGACACGTGCGATAACCCGCTGTCGTATCGTTTCTGTTTCCGTGCGGATAGAACTCGATCAAAGAAGGAAGCCAACCCTCCTGCTCGCTCGTCGGCGGAAAGAATCGGCCAGGTATTCCCGATTGTGAGAAAGCTGGAACCGCGATACAGCTACGTCGTCTTTCTTTCGTCGGCGTCGTTTCTGTTTGCGCGT
The DNA here is from genome assembly GCF_011392965.1 of Frieseomelitta varia. Lineage (NCBI taxonomy): Eukaryota > Metazoa > Arthropoda > Insecta > Hymenoptera > Apidae > Frieseomelitta > Frieseomelitta varia. Next base: position 835,787 of record NW_025110194.1, on the reverse strand, counting down.
CGCATCGATCCATCCTCGCTGACCATTAGCGAGCCGAATGATTAATGACACGTGCATTCGCGGCGAGAGAGAAAGATCGGCGCCACCGATCCAGCCAAAATGTTCCCACGGACAACGAAACTCGTTCGATTATTCTTGTTTGAAGTCGTTGGTGGTAATCGACGCATCGGCGAGGAACTTTCGCAGATGCGCCGATACGTCGTGCCGTGATCTATGGCACGCCGGATCGTTCAGATCGGTCCGAGATTCTGTCGACAGAAATATGTAATCGGATCGTTTTCGCAGGAAATTAGATTCTTAGTCTGACGGCATTGTCCGAGTTATCCACCGAGGAGTGGAATCCTTTTGTAATATCAGCGCGCACTATGGGAGAATTTTCCTATAAGGAAAATCAACGTCATTCGTATTTAAACCGACGTTCTCGAGCGAACGGTCCGAATGTCGCGGTGCTTTTCAACTCGAGGGAGTTTTTTGAATTGCAGTTCAGTGAACGGGGCAAGTTCGAGCAGGACTCGATTCACGAGCGTCGAATTTGAAAATCTTCGAAGCGAAATGTCGTCGAGTCCAGGCTCGCGTGTCGCCTCGTTCCGAGTTTAAAAAGAACGAAACTTCGTAACTGATCAAGCCGGCGTGGAATTGCCGTTTTGTTGGACCGATATCGAGCACGCGATTTCTAGATTTGTTTATCTTAAACAGAGTGCTGCGACGCAATAAATCTTTACGGTGATGGATACGTCGTGATAAAAAAAAATGGCCGCGATATTGCTATATCGAGGGTTGAGGCCAAATTACGCCATTATTCTTACCGATATTTTGTTAGTTTAAAAAGACGCGCTGATGATCCAGTTCCCATAATATCTCGTATTTCATTTACAGATCAAATACAGTGAATAGCACAATTGTACGAATGACAATGAAAAATTATCAAACTTCTTCCCCACACTCACTCAATTTGTCAGTTGCCTCACTATAAAAATTAGTTTCCACTTTGTTCATTCTTTGCCACAACAGACCATACAAATTAATTTCCCTGTCTATCTTAGCGTAACTTTAGCAGTTACAGTTTATACGTATATATGTGTATGTATCTAACGCGAGTATTGTGTCAATGCAGTGGAGGGGATAACAACAAGGAGTGGGGGCAAGCTAGCCGCCAGTCAGCCACCTCTGATTTAAGCTGAATCAATTTTCATTGATATAACTTTGTTTGAAAAAGCAACTTTTACAGTGTTGAATCTTACATTTCGAAACAATGATACAACGATGACTCGCATCTCTGTAAGAACAGGAATCAAATCCGAAACTTTCGAGTGTCTGATATGAATAATAAGAAACATTTTTCTAAATCAGAACAAGTTACAGCGAAGAGCATAATTCCAATGACAATGGAAAGTTGTTGATAATTTTTGTAAAAAGAAATGAAGCTTCTACTTTGCATAGTCGTGAGTTCTTTTTTTCCGAAGATAACTTTCACATCATGTGGAAGGCGAGAAAGTTCAAACGCGTGTAAAAATTTAAAAAATTTTTCTCGTAACTAGATCCATCGTCTAGCTTTTCAAAGATTGAGGTCTTCTCTTTCCAAAATTGTCCAAAACTTATACGGGTTTTTTTTCCATTATTTTATATTGAAAGCGAATATTGGGATACGACAAAAGTTCAAGAAATCCTAATCGCAATGTTCCAAGTTCAATGTAATGGTGAAAAAGAAATCGTACAATTTTAAGAGCCCATTAAAGAGAAAACTTTGATCTTCAAGACCACGATCAATTTTGTTATAAAAGAATTTTTCAACACGTTTGTACGTGTTTCAATTTTGACAATTTTCTTACTTTCCCACCCGATACGTGATATTGAAACGAATTTTTCATTTCTCGTTGCTATAAATCGCATCTGTACGAAATGTGAATTGATTATTTGCTGCGGAATGGCAGGTAATTGAACGTTGGTTTCTAATTAACATGATTGCCAAATTAAATGGAGGCTTATTCCTTTGACACGTTCGTATGTCGAGTTGATTGAATTGTTTGACTCTGCTTATGGTACGTAATAAATTACTCGTGTTTGACACAGATGGGATAATAGACAAAAAATTGGGATTCGAAAATTTGTTATTCGAACAGAATTATTTCGAGCAACGTGGAAATTTTTGCAGCGTCTCAAGGAAACTGCGTGTCAGTATTTATGAGCTCACCGAGCAATAAGGGAGAAACACCGTGCTCCTTTAAAAGAGAGCGCCTCGAACATAATACCGACTGCGAAATTCACGAAGAATGTCGCCAGGGCTTTGCTATTTCTCGTTAATTCTTTTTACTAACGGGGAATTCCTTTCAGGAATTTCCAGGTAAGTCATTCCAGGGGATCAGGGAGCATATCTGAGGATGACTGGCTTTGTGGAGCCAGTTATACGCGATCAAATAAGAAGTTGCTTCACGTCGAATATTTCCAGAACATTTTTCTCTTTTCTCCTTTTCTGAGAAATCAGCCTTCATCCTATTTCGTATTGCAATATCCCTACCAATTAGTTTCAGTGATTGCGAAACGTGATTGCGAAACACGGGCAAGATCCGCCGAAAAATTATATTCTGCAACGCGTCTAATAAACGAGTTCCTCGTTAGGCTTCGTATTCATACCGACAGACGCTTGATCGACAGACGCTTTATCTCGATCACTCGCCGACAGCGAAGATCAGTTCCGATTTTGTATGGCCCGCGCGACGCACGACACACCTCTCTGCCGGATTATCGAATGACTTCGCTGACCTGGATCCTTTGTGGCGTCGAATTTTCTCGATTCGAGAATAAAGAGACTCACTAAAGGTTCTCGACGAGAACTCTCTGGATCGTGATTATCGTTGGATTTCGTCCTCTCTGTTCGATCAAAGGAGTTTCGAGACATCGTACGTATGCAACAAAATACGACGTTCTTGTTCTTGGCGGAGTGATCGTCGTTGCCCAGGATGAACGTGATGCAAACGCGAGACGTTCTAATATTCCTCTGATTCCGCGTGGCATTTTTTCGCTCGACAGTGTCAAACAGATGTACGGCTTCGCGTTGCACGAGAAATGGCAGCTCGATCGTTAAGCTGCAAATGGCAATAGGAAGGTGTTTACGAGCGGGGATTAAAAGTAAAACGAAACGAACGGGGCGAAATATTAATCCCGATGTACGTTCGACTACGTTGTTTGCGAGCTAATTTCCCAGTCATCGGGACAAATCGTAAGCCGCGTTACGAACGCGTTTATTGGAAATTGCGCGAGTTAATTACGTTCTTTTCTGCCGCGTGTTTTAAACAACCGGCCTGCTGCCGACAGTAATAAATTGCTGATTTTCGTAAAACTCTCCTCGAACTGGGGGAGCGTAGGTGGCCCCCTCCACCGTGTTGTTCATCGATTGGCCACGACACTCGGAAAAGAAAATAAGCGTTGCACGGATATTTATAATATAGCGGCGACAGGTACTTGTACGTGATATAATAACGACCGTTGCTCGCTTCGTGCGGTTCGAGCAGAGTACGAAGTGTTATTGTCGATATTAGCGCGCCTCGTCGATAGCCGCCATTTTAATTTGTGCTGGCGTTTGAAATCATCGGCGAACGAAATGTCGCGTGAAAGCTGAAACGGCGCGTCGTGTCGTTAAATCGGTGATCTCTGCGTGTGAAAGAACCGCTTTCGATGAAATAACGCGTATCATTCGGTTCGTATTAATAGTTGGACGCAACACACGCGACCGGCAACGTGTGTTTAATTTCCCGCGCGCAACGAGCGGGCGTCGCGCGGATTTTAAACGACGCGGTTCGCCCCCTATTGTCGATGACAAATTATTGTTTTATCCAGCGCCGCACGGTCTGCGACCGTGATAATTACTCGCGTTGATAGTTCATTAAACAGCGGCGGCCCGTTTCATTCGATTTCGTTTTAACGTCGTCGTGCGGCGAGAGGAAAAAAAAGAAAAACGAGAAAAAGAAAGAGTGAGATAAAGGAAAAATCAATACGGAATTCGGGGTATTCCCTCTCGTTGAATCGCGTTGTTTCGTAGAGGAAAAAAAGAAGAAAAAAAAAAAAAGGAAAAAAGGAAGAGGAGGAAAGGTCGCTTTAATTAAAATTAATTAAAAGTCATATGGGGCAAAATATTTCAATTTCGCGAGGTATTCGAAAGCTCTGGCGGGCACGGATATTGTTTCAATTCGAGCCGGTGAAACTTGCCGGCGGAACTTTCTAAAAAATACATCATACGTCGCGTGGACATCGATGCTCGCTGAAATTAATGCGAAAATATCGTCGGTTAATTGTTATCCTCTCAGACCCTCTACGAGCCGATCGAGAGAGAGAGAATATAACAAAAGGAGAAAAAGCACTCGTCGGTATATATTTTTCACGGTACGTCGTCGTAGAAAGTTCAAATAAACGTATCCGCTCCGTGTTAATATCCGTCAGTTTTATTTAACATCGAGGATTTGCTGGACAACACCGAGCTTTGGAAAAAAATCGTCACTTTACACGGAGAATGCACCGATTGGAAGAGAGAGAGAGAGAGAGAGAGAGAGGGGGAAAGTGAGTGGTTCTTTTGAAAAGCCTGGAATCGAGGTTAACGATACAAGTTAGGTGTATATATCGGCCACTGGTATCGAATGCATTAGAGAAATGATCGGCCGTGTGACTCGCGAATCTCCATTACCGTGGAAACGCGCAGATTCCGCGGGAACCTTAAGCGTATTGGACGGTGATATAACGAGACAGGTTTTCCATCTTTTCGAACGGGTGGAGCTTTGGCGAAACATTGCTCTGCGATTTATCGTTGTTCCCTTTATCGTTGGCTCCTCTACTGTTGTCACCGCTGTTTCTTTTTTCTTCTTCTTCTTTTTTTTTTTTTTTTTTTTTTTTTTTTTTTTTTTTTTTGGCAATTCGTAGAGCGAAGAAATATATCTTATACGCGGGAATTTCCATTCGAACGCCATTGTGATCGCTTGCCGAGCAATTTCATTTCGTTCAGTGAAAAAAAAAAAACAGACGAAAAATTGTTTCAACATGCGTGTTACAAGAGAAATCATAATTTCGACGTGACGAAATGTTTTCGTTATGAACAATTTTATTGAACGCCACGCTAATTTCGCTAACATTGTCTGCTCCAAGATATGAATTTGTTATTATACAATATAAATTGAGGTATATAAACATATTTAATGGATTTATTTTACTAGCCGCTGAAACGCGTTTCCTTCGATTTTCACTTACTTTTTACGACACAGTGAAATTGAGGATTGTATTTCTTCGCGTAAAACCTATAGAGAAAATTATACCGTGAAATGAAAAGAATGGTAGGACCGGGCGAAAATTTCGTAGAAAATGAAAAATATTCGGGAAAAAAGCAAAAAATTGTACTAAAAGAAGTCGTTACATTGCAAAGACTGTATTGATGTACCTTTCCTTCGTTTGCAGTGTTCTAATACGATATATATCGCAATATGCGCGAATAATATTCACGTGTACGTATTATAAATAAAATTATTTCTGTGCTGGATTAATTTCTTTACATTGTAAACAAATATTGAAAATTAAATTACAGGAATATATAATAAAATATAATATCGACATATAATAAAATTATAAAATTATAAAATATAAATATAATACATAATAAAATTAAACGAATATTGAAAAACTAATATTTTTTAATAATAATTTTTATAATTTTATAATTATTGTAAAATTATAAAATGTAAATACAATATTTAATAAAATTAAACGATTATTGAAAAACTAATATCTTTTAATAATAATTTTTATAATTTTATAATAATTGTAAAATTATAAAATGTAAATACAATATTTAATAAAATTAAACGAATGTTGAAAAACTAATATTTTTTAACAATAATTTTTATAATTATTATAATTTTCAAAATTATAAAATATATAAGTACAATGTATAATAAAATTAAACGAATGTTGAGAAACTAATGTTGAAAAATTTACAAGTATTAACATTCGCTCGAATTATGTGTTTCTACTAATCTTGGCGACCCTCATGGCGTTCAACGTGTTGAAGGAACAAGCAGATGTGAAACCATGCTTACAATTAGCGCGGACTGCTCGAAACAACGCGACGTTAAAGATAACACGAGTGATAATTGGCCGGCTCCGACGTGGACACGGCTCGGCACGATTTCCAGCAACGAACGGGACTTAGATTTCTGGTTTGCGCTTGGACGCGAGTTAACAGCCCGTGTCGTGTTTAAACAGCTGTCACGCGTTCGACTTTTTGTTGGCTGTCCCGATCAAATAAACGTTCCGATATATGGTTTCCATATCTAATCGTGTTATCAGTGTTTACGCTGTGCAAACTCAGTGTTCGCTTGCCTGCATTCGCGCGTTTTCTCCTTTCAACTGCCCTTTTTCACGAACTCGCGCGATTCCGGCTCGACCTGACACGAGCCTAATTAAAAGTACAATGTTCGAATTAATATTACATACGTGAGTGTTGTCGCAGCTTTTCATTGGCAAAATCTATTTGAAACTTTATATTTTATATTTCGTTCTTTGGAAAGAGAGATCTCCTCTGTCCGTACGATTTTAGAAAGAGCTTTCATCGAACGAACCGACTTATCTTTTGATCTTTATTTTAAATAGTTAATTACCGACAGTCTCGTTACGAATGAATCTATATATGTAAATGACAACTGGAATCTCAACTAGAGCATGGCAATTATTTATTAAAATTGACGGTTATATTTCCAAAATTAACTGGTGTATTTATAAAAATAAACGGTTTAATAATTCTCTTCTGGTTATAATTGATAATCTGTGAAACGAGCTTTTCATCCTTTTAAATAGATGAACTCTGATTTTCAAAAATATCGTCAATTTCGTTACCAAATGAAATTAGAGAAAAAAAAGAGAAAGACAAAGAAAGAGACAGAGATATAATGTTAAATCACTGCTAAAACTTCCAAAGGCAGATCATCTTCACAGGAGATCGTGGCTGAAATCATAATTTCCCCTGTGCCAACAATTACGCCGTGTGTTTTATTCGCAGGGGAACGGGACGCTATCTGGGAACGCGAGCAAACGTAGTAAGTACAGGAGTAATAAAAGTAGCGGTGTTTTCCAGCGGAAATGACGGTGGGTATACGTGTCGTCGTTCGCCACCGTCGCAGGAACTTGAACGATTTACATCCGAAATATCTCACGGCAACTATTCCCGTCGGCATTATTATTACAGAAGAGCGAGGACGGAGACGAGAGCGAGGGTGAGCGGTCTGCATTGCACAGTTTGCCACGACGCTGGGCTAGGCGACGTCTCGCTTTGGTTTTGGAGCTCTGGTACGCGATATTCGAAAGCTCGTGCACAATGTACTGGCGCGGCACCGCGCGGCGTCACTTTCATTCGTAGTGGGTGGGTAGGTGGTTGCTTCTGGCCTCGATTCGAGGAAATTCGGCGCGTTTGCAACGTGGAAAGAGGGTTAGGTTTGTGGTTCGGAGACACGACGCGCGAGAGTCTCATCAGCGAGCTGAGACTCGAGACGACGACGTTGCTCGTGGATAGGAGCCAATTTCGTTGGCCCGTCTTTGTAACAGGTTCGTTGCCTGGGGTCACGTACCTACCCTGCCAGCCCGATGCATCGAAACAAACGTGCGTTTTGTCGTTTCGAGGATTCACTTATCCTGGCTTCGAGCGATGCGCAAGATTGTTCCCCGCGACGACATCACACGCCAGCTTTCCCTAGATTTCCTGGGCAAGAACGACAGGGAGACCAGATTCCTTGCTGAACGCGGTGAAATTTGTAAATTGGTAATCGTTGGCCCGCCCGGGAGCTTGCTAATTTTCCGACGACAGTTTCCAATGAGGAGAAGTTTAGATTAGGTTGAGATTGTTCATCGTTTGTTCCCATTTGTTCTTGAAAAATTTACTACCTAATCATCTCGACCGATCATCTCGGGCGTCTGAAAACATTTCGATTCAGGGTGCTTGGAAATTAATTTAATTCAGGAAACGCGTGCAGATCGGAACGAGTGCAGGGCCGTTACCACCGGAGCGTTATTTCTATTTGCAGCGCGGAGAGTTGCAGCGCGAAACTTTTTGTCGGTATCAAAATGAAATATCGCTGTTTGCCCGAGAATAATTTTAATCCGACGCTTTTGTTAAAGCTAGCGTTATAAACTTGCTGGTACGAGCGGGATGATATTTTAGGGCGTGCGCGCAAGTAGGGGAAAATTGTTACACGAGTATGTGTCATTGTCGGTTTATTTTACGGAATATATATAATGAATTTATAGGACGATATAACGCTTTCGCGCGCCGCGTGGAAAGAATACAAGCCGCCGCATCTATTATCGGCTCGTTGCAACGGAAAGACTGAAGAATATTTATTAGCGTAAAGATTTAACGCGGCTCGAATCGTTGCGTCGAAACGTCCTCTCAGCTGCAGCCGTGCGTCTCTAACTCTGCCCATTGTTTTAACTACTCGATAACTAAACAGCGAATTGCGAATGAAATCGCGGCTCGCGATCGATAGAACCTGTTTCCATTTGCGATTCGGTTTGTTTCGTGAGGCAGGTTGAAAAAGAAACGAGCGCCGTGTCTACGGTTACTGAAGCCTCGACGCGAACGATTAATCGACCAGATAGGCAAAGCACGAGGTGCAAAATCATTTTATTTGAATTAACAGTGCTTAATTGCTTCTGTCGAGGCGACAACGCTGAATTTCCTTGCGATTTCCAGAAGCAGTCGATAATTTCGACATACTATTTTATTTTTTATCTCTTCCCTTTCCTCTCGAGAACTTTTCATTCTCTCATTCCTTCGAGCTCGAGTTTTTTCACTTTTTTTTTTTTCTTTTTACACGTCTCAAGGTTACGCCGAAGTAATTATCCAACTTGTTCCAACAGAATTTCACTCTTCGTTCGTCCTTCACTGTTCAATTACACGCGTTCAAATGTCTTTCTCGTTTTCACGAAGCATTACGAATCACCAAGTATCGTAGAATCACGAAGTTTAATTCCCCGCAAGAACTTCGCGTGAATTTGTTCTGCGCAAGTCAACGATTACGTTTCTTACTCGACGAGAGATAATTAATTAACAAAGCACGATACCGTCGGCGATCCAGAAATTAATTTGCAGACTGTTGATTAACTTAGTCGGAATAAAACGGAGTGTTCCGGCGTTTATCGTCTGAGATTCGCGAGACTCGAATATAATCTGCACATTTGCATATCGCGAGTAGAGCACACGGGGCCTACTTTCGAGATCCGCGAGTCGAAAAATCACAAATTACACTCCAATATTCGGGGGATCTCGACACCCGCAGCCAGGGATTCGGGATTCATTATTCAGGATTCAGGATTCAAAACGTGACGCCCGATCCGCAACGGTGTCGCCGAATTTCCATCGCTATCGTCGTCACTGAGCGCCTTGCTTCAAACCACAAACTGGAAACCGAGACGAAAATAATTTTTAATTGTACAGGGTGGATAGGAAAGTTTATCCGTGGCTGTCATTGGTGAATTCTACACCTTCGATTTAATGGACATACATGAAAAGTAACGAAAGAACCTGTTGAAAAATTGATCATGACCTTGAACCTCAAGGTCAAAGAATTCTTTCTTTTACTTGCATCGTATTATTCTGTTTCTTTACGAAGATAAAACTTTGCCAAGGAGTCATAGGTCGCAATCTAATAGTTCTCTTGAAAAATGGCAAAAAAACACTGTGGACGCGTGCGCTCTAACAGCGACTTTATGGTTCTGAATGTCTATTTTACGTAATTTTCATATTTAGGTTTTACGAACATTTGATGTATCATAGTTGCGGCATCAATATGAGCAAATAATCAAACGATAAAAACTTAACATTATTCCAAGTATAAATGTTATCCACGCGTCCAGAACCATAAAGTCGCTGTTAGAACGCAGTGTTAAATGATTCAGAAACTTTTTTGCCATTTCTGTAAATACAATGCAAAAATTGACATTCAAAGTCAAAGTTAATCTTGCGACATGTTCTTTACATGTATTACCATCAAATCGAAGACGTAGAATTCATCTATGATAGCCATGGGCAAACTTTTCTTTCCATCCTGTATAGTTCGTTGTTTCAACTTTCGTGGCTTGGCGCGCAATATCGAAAGTGACAGATTCGCATCGACGAAATCCATCGATTGAATTTCGATCGTTGCTCGAATTTTTTATGCATGGTCGTGAATAGCGCTGTTGATTCGTCGGTGAAAAATATGATAGCGACGAACGAGCTCGTTCGTTTGTTAAAACCCGCTCGGTTGAGAATGCATAGCAGCGTAACACGCGAAATATCACAACGGTATTATATATAAATTATACGAAGAGTTCTTTTTGAATTACTTCGATATATTCGGTAGTCTCTTTGCGCTCGGAAAAGGTAATTGCAATTATCCATTTATCAAGCATTCTATTAGCGCATTGAATAACTATGTCATGCAGTACTGCGGAATTTATACAAATTTATGCACTGAAAGACTGTGTTGAAAAATTAATCTTATTCCATTACTGTCTAGATTACGATTCTTTTAATACTTGTATACATATTCCTATTGTGAAGAAGAAAAGGAAAGTTTTTAATGACGTAGAATAATAATAATCAATTTGATATCAGCAGCAGTTTCGATGCGTTCTTCTATATCACTCTCACTTTCGGAACTCAATACTAATCTCCTTCCGCATTGTCTTTTACATTTATTCAAGGTATTCTCCTCTTGATTATTCGTATCTGGTGGCTCTAATTCCTCAAATAGGTCACCATCATTTCCCATTTTATTTTTAGTTTTAGAAAGTTCGAACACTCTTCGTCTGTGCTATTTATTTTTTCCCAATAATCTCATATTTTCTGAATGCCCTGACACTCGCCACTAAATGGAAAATACGAAATACAAAATTTGCAGATTTATTGTCGATATGTTGCAGATTTTTTATTTTTTTCAAATTTGCAGTTACAACTTGAAATGTAAAAGGAACTTTAGAATTTCTATACTGTGTGATGCTCTCTCCTGGAGTTGTAAAATTCCATCGTGTCACTCAAATCTGCGACCTGCGTATACTCTTGCAATGAAACATTGTTATCAATCGTTCACGTGCGTAATTTGATAGCGCCACTATTCAGATAACCTTTCTCGCGAACCGATTGCATAAATTTTTGACCAGGCCATATATATTTCTCGAAAAAAGAAAAAAAAAGAAAAAAAGTAAGAGGAGAAATAAATACTGAAAAACTCCTTCCTACACATATTTGGAGAAAAGACGTAAATAAGTAACGTTGTTGGCGAAAGTTTGAAAAGTTTGCGGTAAACCTAAAACTAATAAATTATTTTCTGTATAATTACACTTACATCGACGTCGTTTCTCTACGGAAGAAGGGATAGTTTCCACAAGTTATGCTTGTCACAAACAGATTCCTCGCCAAGTTCTAACAACAACACGAGGATCATTGAAACCCACGAAACAGTCGAAACACGTCTATGTGTGCAGGCGTACGCGCGTCGAGTCGATTTCATTTCTACGCGCGGCGCACTGTCATAACTCGCAACGTAACACGGGGCGCAATTGATATTCACCGCCGCGGCAGCTTCCTTCGCGGAGCGTCACGCGTGCGTCGCGTTACGATCGACGCTCATTACGGCCAAGTAATTTAACCTGCTCTTGTTTGTTGATCGCGTCGCATGCGCGACAGGTATTGCGAGAAAAATATTAATATCCCGGACTTGTCGCAAAGCGGACGCGAGCGTTATTTTTCACGGTCGTCCGCGGAACTTTAATTTCGCGCTCCTCGGAAAGGCCGATACTCGCCTCTGGGCCCGCTCAAAGTAACACCGTGAGATTAATTGTCGCGCCGTCCTATTGTTTTTCACCTTTTCCCGCGTCCGAGCGCGGGCAACGTGTTTCCTTCTTCCTTTTTTTTCTATCTTTCTCTTTTTCTTTCTCGCCCCGCGATGACTGTCGTTTTGTTTCATCTCGTAAATATTCGAACGAAATTGAACTTCGCGAGTATACTCCCTGTTGACTCTTTCCTCGCGCGCTTGATGAACCGTGGCAACGTAAAGGAAACTGCGAGAATGGCGTTGAAACTCGCCGAAAGTTGTCGACTACGCGCAACGTCGTCTAAATTTGCATCTCATCGCTCGCTCTAATTGGAAAGTAATTTCTTATATTCGAAGCGATCTCCTGAAATGCCTGATACTCCTGCTCCCGTCGCCAACGATGTCCGCAGATTATACAGACCGTTTAATAGCCGCTCCATCTCGAAAACGATTAATCCGGCAGCGTATCTAGCAACACGAACCTACGGACTCTACAGACCTCCCTGTACACCAGCAACACTCTCTTTCGTCAAGCCTAACCTCATCAAACCAAGATTTCCTCCACGCAACGGATTGGATACCATCGGATACCACGAATTTTCCGAGACACGCTCGCCCACAGTTTCGCCTCAGATCGTCAATCAACAGCCTGAGACGCGATTCTCGGACGTCACTCGAATCGTGTAACAAGCCCGCTTAATCGATATAGGGGCGCCCTGTGAAGGATTGTCCAGTCGTATCATGCAGTCCGAGTGGAAAACACACAGGCAAATCTATCGAAAGTGGGTAGCGTTGGACAGGGTAGTTGGCCAGGTAAGTTGGCGACGAAAAACTCCAACAGCAGGTGGAACAGGTTCGTCCAATGGCCGTCCGGTGAGGCACACAATATCTGGAGGGGCAGCGGCCGTCCCATTTAGATATCGATTTGCAATTTCGTCGACAATTACACGAGGCGCAGAATATGTTCGTATAGATTAGATCAGATTAAATGAATATTTACGAGGGGGGGGGGCAGGGGCCACGCTGCGCGCTGCGTGCGTGTAATCTGCCTTGCAAACACCACGATACCACCCCGATACCAGCCGATACGCTTTTCGACCACACGTTCGTTGCTACGCGCGTGCACCTTGACCCTCGCGGCAGTCGCCGCTTTCCCACTTTTCCTGAGTTTCTCACGACAGCTAGCGTGCGCAATTTCAGCGGTCCTTGGAGTACAAGATCGTGTATCTCAAAGACTTTGTTCAAGCTTGACCGCAAACTCTGGAGTTGAAAATTGCCGACAGTCCCAATTGTTTCTGCGTCGATTGATGATTGTTCCTCGCCACGAGGCCATTGATTTCTAAATTGCAATTCCAAACGAAAACCGGTTTGAGGTAGTTTGTTCGATTTGGAAGTAGAGGTAAATAGAGCGCGGCTTTTTTTTCGCGGTTTCTGTCACTTTCGTTCTTTCTGTTTCTGTTTTCTTTTCTCTCTCTCTCTCTCTCTCTCTCTCTCTCTCTTTTGTTTTGAAGTGGAGTCTTTTGGTTCGATCGAGTTGGCCGAGAACGAAAGTGGGGAACAGTAAGAGGGATTTTAGTTGTAAATTGGAAACACGATACACACAGTCCGAGGGGGAAACAAAAGGAACAAGGGGATCGAATTGGAAATGGTATTTAGTCACGACGTCCCGACAACCGAGTCCTAACAATCTCCCTTTTTCGACGATGCTGCCTTTGTCCGTTCGTGCATGTACTGGGTGTCCCGGAACGAGCGTTACGCTAATAAAGCAACGGGGAAACAGCTCGATATTTTTCTTCGATATTTGCTGCCGAGACTTTTAGTTTAGCTGTGCACGAACCTGTTGCTTCGTTACTTCTAGTTCGCGTAGTCTTGCTACAATTGCAAATTATTTCTTGTAATCTTATTTCACAATTAGTTCTACGCAACGATGATGAAGTCTTTAAGAATTCAGACTTCAAAATGACAATAAAGAAGAACATAAAGAGACATATTTCTATCGGTTACACATTTACGACCAAACGGGCCTATTTTTCTTTTCTCTTGAAGTTTCAACCGTTGTACGTTCGATCGCAATCGTCACTTGCGAACGCTATTGTATTTATTCCTTGCTTCCGTCATTCAAAGATTCTGTCTTGAACTACTATGAGCAAGCTTCGACGAAGGAAAATTACAAGCAACAATGGGAACTCGTTCAAAGAGGTGACACATACATACGTATGTATGTATGTATGTAGCTATAGCGCTTATGTACAATGTACGAACTCCTCGATACGCAGTACAGCGTTATGCGTCAACACACGCTCGTTGATCGATGTCAAAGTGTATTCGTTTCAATCGAACATGTAACATGTTTCTAGCATAAAGGCAAAGCTATCTTCATGCTTCATTATGGATCAAATATTACGCAATATTGTACATATATGTGTGTAACGGTTATTCACGTTGATATTCGGACAATTAAATATTCAGGCACTGGATATTAAAATTGTTGCCATTTCGTGGAGCAGAAAAAAGCTGGCTTTATTTTCAAACTAAACTGAATTATTACTAGAATCATATGACGAAATATGTGAAATAACTATAAAATTCGCTACGTAAAAGTACAGTTTTCTACCGAGCGAAATTTACAACAACTTTAACAAAAATGAAAAAATTCTATAACTGTAATTTATAATTTATATAAAAAAATTATATAAATTATATAAATTATAATAATTGTATAAATTATAAAAATTATATAAATTATATAACTGCTAAATGCAGTGCCTACAAAAGATATTTGCACGTATCTTTACTTACGTGTCGGGTCATAAACAATTTCAATATATTTCTATAATAAATATATATCATAAATATATTTCTATAATAAATATATATCATAAATATATTTCTATAAATATATATTATAAATATATTTCTATAATAAATACTAACGGATAAACCGTCTCTGAAATAATTTACTCAACCATTCCAAGAACGGTCTATCAACGAAGCAAGAATTGAACAGACAAAATCGAAATCAAACGGTTCCCTCCTGTTTTTCAAATTAGACACCCTGTGTGCAGAATAATGGCGACGTTTTCGATCGTTTTGTATCGTGGACGGTGCGTGTTTGTCCCCGAGCCGTGCGTGCGTTGTACACACGGTCGGCTGTAATGGATTTTAGCCTCCCGTTCGAGCGTATAGTTTGCGCATGTATTAAACTAATCTGCGATAAATTTTCCAGACCGCATCGTTACATCGTTCGCGATTGGCAAGATTTCGCCGAAGAATCTTTTGCCAGAATCTGCATCGACGCGATTCCTCTCGGCTCCTCGACGTTTCCAATTTGTTTCCACGACGCCTTCGACGGACAAAGTATCGAATTAACGATCCGACGTCACGTTTATCTTCTAAATGATGCCTAAAAGAGACAAACTGTTTTATTAGATAACTAGGGACGGATGAAAAATACAGGTTTCCGGTAATATCGTGCAAGAATATTGTGTCTACAATGTCTTCCTTATTTTCCTGTCATGCCCCGAGGGGCCACGGCTGGATAACAACTCGATATCAACATAATTAGATAGAGCAGCGGAAGCTTGTAATTCTTAATACCAGTGACTGTTGATACTCGTCTCGGTGAAAGAGTCGATGGACGTATAACGAGAAAGTATATCTTTTTCTTCGTTTGTTATTATTGTACATGTGTCATGCATGTTTCGTGAAATGGGGAGTAACGATTCCTCCTCTCGACAGTTTCTTCTGCACGGGGTTGAAAGGCTATCATAGTTGAATTCTACACCTTCCATTTGATGGAGATACGTGTAAAAAACCTGCATTCACCTTGAATTTTAACGTCGAAATTTGTTTTTCTTTTTTGCATTGTATTCTACTCGTCACAAAGATAAAACTTTCCCAAGGAACCATAGGTCGCAGCCTAATAATTCTCTTGAATAGCGAAATAGTTTCTTAATTATTTAACTCTTAGGACGCGTGCGTTCTAACAGCGACTTTATGATTCTGAACGCGTGGATGTCTATTTTCGCATTAGGTTTAACATTTGATTTAAGCGAGTCTAAATAATTAAATGATAAAACTAACTGTTAACGTTATTCGAATGTTATTCGAACATTACATTTAACTCTTAGGACGCGTACGTTCTAACAGCGACTTTATGATTCTGAACGCGTGGATGTCTATTTTCGCATTAGGTTTAACATTTGATTTGAGCGAGTCTAAATAACTAAATGATAGAACTAACTGTTAACGTTATTCGAATGAAACATTACATCCATGTACCCAGGATCATAAAGTCGCTGTTAGAACGCACGCGTCCACAGTATTTTCTTGTCATTTTTCAAGAGAACTAGCAAGTTGCGGCCTACGGTTGCTTGGAAAAGTTTTACATTCGTGATAAGTAGAATACAATAAAAAAACAAAACAAAAAAAAAAAAATTGACTTTGAAATTCAGATTTTACGGCACGTTCTTTCCATCAAATCGAAAATGCAGAATTCGTCTGTGATACAAGATTGGAACAGTGGTACAAG
The DNA here is from genome assembly GCF_011392965.1 of Frieseomelitta varia. NCBI lineage: Eukaryota > Metazoa > Arthropoda > Insecta > Hymenoptera > Apidae > Frieseomelitta > Frieseomelitta varia. The sequence goes on along the minus strand of NW_025110194.1, from coordinate 819,434 downwards.
ATTAGAATTCGACAATTGCAGTCGTGATGTTGGAGATCAAACCTCGAACAGATTAATCGTCGAATCGAAGCTCGTGAACACGAATCAATCCTTCGCGGGACAATCGGCCTTTGTTGTCCTCTGCTTTTCGTCGAAGAGTTACTCCTCTCATTGCCAACAGTCGCGATTAACCGTTTTAAATTGAAACATCGCTATTCTCTCTCTCTCTCTCTCTCTCTCTCTCTCTCTTTCTTTCGTATCTCGCGCGGAGGGTTATTGAACATTTCGTTAATGGCAGGTAGCAACTTCCTCACTTGTTCTTGTCACATGTCACAAAGCACCGAGCATCGATCCACTGCCACCAGTGTCAATAACGTATATTACATGGGAGAGCATAATACACCACCGGCGCGAAGCTAGTACGCGTATATATACGAGAATGGAGCTGCGCGCTTTCGGTACATGCATTACGAAAGGGTTAAACGCAACCCTGGGAATATCGCGAGGCAAGTGACAGACAGCAGAACGGCACCTGTAATGAATTCCGTTGGAAATTATTAAGCGTTCAACGACAGAGCGAGAAGCTCTTCGAAAAACGACAGAGACAGTCTGTAAAATTATCAGAAGCGATCAATAACTGCTCATTGTAGGTTGAAAGAAAATATTGTACTTTTTGAAAAAAAAAAAACATCGCACAGTCGTTTCCTCAGATTTTTGTTATTTTGGACATGTTTATGTTTATTAATGTTCGAGTTATGTAGGACGTAAAAAAGAAATCATATTTTGCGGAAAATTGAGATTATTTATTTTGATTTTTAATAAGAAAGAAACATTGCTAATCGGGTTATACTGATCAGGTGAGATTGGCTTTGAAGAATAATGTCAAGTTTACAAAGAGTGTAAATTAATTCTTCAATTTTTCACGTGAATTGCAAATATTTCTTTTATCTGAAACATTCATCGCAAAAGCAACGACTGCAGTTCAATCCTCTGTTTTGAAACAGTTTTCTCCGCATTTTTTTGAGGAATTAACATTTATTCAGATCTCCCATCACTCTTTCTTTTAGGCATTGTTTATTAATTTCTAATAATATCATCGTATATATCTATTTAATATTTTTATGTCGTCAAACTGTACCAAACTCACGGAAGCGATCGGCTATCATATTAATACGAAGTAAGGACGAATGCACGCGTATTATTCAGATTATATTGCAGTTTTATTCAGATTGCATCCTCTAGTATTGAAATAGCACTCGCGAACAAGAAATTCTGTGATCTATGAAAAGTTTCAACAAGTAATTGGTAACTTGAATAAACTTTCGTGACGATCGTCGAGTCTGCAACGAAATGATCTTCGTTATATTCGTTTATTCTGTTTCACTGAGACGCAGAGCCTCCTCTTGCTTCGATTTTTATCGTTTTAGTGCGATCACGATGTTGAGATTTCACGTCGAACAGTGGTAACAGCGTTTGGTCGCGTTGATTAATTTACAATGCGCTCGGTTTCGATTATAGCGCAATATCGAAGCTTCATCTCCTAATTATTTTCTTTTCAATTAAACCTAAACCACGTAAATGGGCAATTTTTATCTCGTTACTTGGCAATTTTTCGTGTCGCGTGGCACTATTCAACATGACTTTTTCAACGATCCTTAACTTCTTGCGCTGGAATGACGTGCCGCGTGCATCGAGAATCTTTTGCCCGAAAATTGCAATATTTCCTCAGTTCTAAATATATTTAAATATAACCCAGGCAAATACAGATATTAAATTTGTTAAATTACCTCTCAATAATTTCTATCCAGTAATATCACACCGACGAATTCAAAGGGAAAGCGACGAATTGTTGTATACGATTTGGTCACTCGTTATGGTCCGCAGTCAGTTGTCAGCGCAAGTGGTTAACACTAAAACGGTCGAACTATCTCACACTTGTCCTAAGAAAACCCACGACAAATGAGATAATCAAGCATGGCGAGAGTCGTGCGAATACGCGTGAAAAGGAGGTTCGTGATTCCACAATTGAAATTTAGTTGGTAGCCACGATTAGCCAAGTGACTGGCCTGACTGATATCTAACGTCAATCCTGTTTGGAGTGTATAAAAGTGCGCGTAAACTCGCTGCTGCCGGGCGATAGACGAGAAAGAGAAAAAAATACGGCGACACGGTTGAAAGAGGGAGAGAAAATAGACCAAAAGAGAGAGAGAGAGAGAGAGAGAGTGTATGTATGTGTGATAAAGTGTACGTAGTGCATACCTTTCGCAAGTGCAGCCGTGTACCGCGCTGGAACGTGATTTGTACATAGGCCAGAGAGTGAGGATCGATCGAGGGACAGAGCCGATAGCAGGTCGGGAGCATTTTCAAGGATTTCCTCGATTGGTATTCCAACGATTTTTATCCACTCGTGCTAACCGATCTGATCCATTCGTGCGGGTCGGCCGCCGCAAATTAGCATTTTACGAGCCAACCCTCGGCACACCCACACCCTGCGGGGACAATGGAGGGCAGCGCTAAATTTGCTGGAAAGAAAGGCGGAGAGCAAGGGAATCCATTATCTGGATTGAGGAAAGCCTTGATACTGTTGGCTGTTTTATGCAAAACAAGGCGTAAAACGCCAGATGCAAATGTCAGGATTCGGAATCCATCTGAAAACGCGGTCGAACGTACGAGGACCCGGGCGAAGGAGGAACGAACGAACGGACGTAGATCGGTTAACTTTCCCGTTCTATCAGACGTTTGTTTCCATCGTGTCCCGTGTGAAACTAAATGGATCATCGTAGCCCATTTTTTCCTCCGTTCCTCAAGGTCGGTTTTCTTCATTTATTTTTCGTCCACTTCTTCCTCTTCGTCGTTCGACTCGCTCGTCCCAAACGCGGAAAAAAAAGAGTGGCCCGGAGTCGATGTACGCGCGCGGTGTAATTAAATTTCCTTTGCCAGGCTTGAATTTCCAATTGCCAGTTTCGGCCGATTCGGGCGCGCATTCGGCGAAATTATCGGCTCATTTTGCATCTGGCGACTATCTGCGTTTGACGGAATCTATTACCTCGGGCAGATCGATTATTTGCAAACGTGAAGCTGCGTCACTCGCAGGGGCGAGGAGACTGCGAGCGCTACTTGCTGGTACAATTTCGAAACGAAACGAAACGAAACGGGACGTAATAAGCGCGGGCGATGCGACAGTGAAATTGATCGAGTCGATCGCGTCTGTCTCTCTCGGTTCTCTCGCGAATCTTGAAAATCTGGAAGGAATTATCTTGAAAAGAATTATCTCGAGTTGAAAATTGTCGAGCATTGAGACACTCACTACTGTTGAATCTTAATACTCGACAGACCCGACAATCTCGTCCCGAAAAAATCTCAACACCGGAGCCTGTCCAACTTCCTTCCTAACTGCCGCTAACTACTTAGATAAAACTTGCCCTCGCGGAGCTCAGTCAGCCAACTTCTAAACAACGTTCCAAACTCGCAATCAGCGCGTTGCATCGGCGAGGGGAGGAGAAGCGGAACAAACGCAATTTCTCGCAATCCGGATGAACCCGATCGTTCTTGAAACGCTTATTTAATAAGGCGGTGTCTGCAGGCTGGCGCTCGATGAGGCAATATCGGCTTGTTATTTCGGCGAGCGTAAATACGGACGCAGACGTAAAAAACAAAAAAAAAACAAAAAAAAAAAAAAAGGGAAATCGAACCGCGGTCAGAAACAGTTTTCCACGCGAAAATTCGTTTCGCCGAAGGCGTTTTACGACCTCTTTTTTTTCCCCGCACTCGTGACATTCCTTTCGCGTCATTGGCCGTTAATTCTTCTCGGCGTGCACGCGTCGAACAAAGCGACAAAAATTCGAGGTTGTTGGAGCGTTGCATAGACTCGTCGTGTGGAAACAGCGCGGAAAACATATCGGGAGCGTTGCGACGAAACGAATTGTCCGTTCGGGTGCGTCGTTCGATCTCTTCATCCCGCGTCGTTCCAGTCGCAAAGTCCGATGAAAATTTCGCGTGCTCGAACGAATCCGAGAGAGCCTCTGACACCTTGTTATTGCCATCGCGCTGACGAATTTATGACGCGCGCGCCAACAACTGACGGGAATCACGGACCCTTTGCAAAATATTCGCCCCGTCGAACACCGCGCGCCAGGATCTTTTTGTCCAAGGGCTCGATGCTCTCGCGATACGTTTGCATACGTCTGCCCTTTTTTTTAATGTTCAATTGGATCACGCTCGAATCGAGGCGAAGTGATACGGCAATTATTTAGAAAAGCGGGGGTCTCGCCGATTTTTCGACGATTTTTAAATATGTTGTATAAATCAAACATTTCGAACAACTCTTTCCTGTACGTGTAACCTTATTTAAATCTAACTATTTAATTCTACCTAGTAACTAATTTAATCGATTAGGTTCGGGTTAAAGTTGTTCAAAATGTTGATTTCTACAGCATATTCAAGAATCGTTGAAATCGGCGAGAACCTCGCCTTTTCTAAATCACTAGTGATATATATCAGTGTATAAGGTTACTCGCATTGATGCTGTTATTGATAAAATCGTATCAATACGATAGACTTTTGTTTTGAAGTCATTCGTTTCATTCTAAAAGATACTTTTATTGTTATTATTTTTATTCTTTTTTTCTCGAATAATGCTGTAAATTGTAGTAAGAACATTGGGAGATTCTGTTCGTAAATGGATTTCGTAAATGGAAGATCGAGACTAGTCTCTTTATAATAATCTCCTAAAACCTGATATACAATTTTCGTTGAATATTGGAATATTAATTTTCAGCTTAGACAATTCAAGAAATCGTCGTTGCGTTTTAGGGGGTCGTTGTAAAGAAGAGGCTTCGATCTTCAAATCCAATCATGAACAACATTTTTCACTATTTTCATCAATCGTAACAATTTGTTAGCAATTTCTTCGAGAAGAAAAGTATCTTCACTTGCCCCGAATGAAAAACAGTAGAAGCTTCAAACGTTGAAACGAATTTAGGTTTATCGTTCCGAAAAGAAAATTTCGATATTTAGTGTCTAATATGAATATTAACAATATTTCTACTACATTTGTCCATTTTTAATATTTCTCCATTATCAATTGTTAATCTAACATCTCTCCATTTCTATGTCGTATACACGTCGTGTGCTTTCAGAGCGTCCGTTTCGCCGTGTTCGCCATTGTGATCTTTGTGAGCCAAGAATAGAAGGCACGCGTAGAATCTGACGAAATCCTCTTTAGATTACACATTCTTTCATATGAAGAATTTAAATCCACAGGTCACGGGAATATGGCGAAGCTATAAGATTCAGTTGGAAGCCCCTATCCCCGACGTATCGTTGGCGTAATCTGGTCCAGCAAGCTAAGTAATAAAAAATAACCTTCCTTTGTCACGTTCTTTCCGTTCAAAATTCAGAGAAAATTGCCTTGACCAGCGTTTCTTGTAGATATTAGGAGTACCCGCGAGTAATCAATTATTTTGCATTTGTTGGAGTATCACCTTTCTTGTCGACTAACACTGCCTTTCTTCCTAATTTGCAATGCAGTCGTTGTAATATAAGTCTACAGTAACTGTTCCTCCAAGTTTCAACAACTCAAAGCGAACTATACCACTACGATCCCACCAAACACACGATAAAACTAATCTTTCTCGGGGATAAGGTTGGTTTTGGTGTCCAGTTTTTGAAGCTAGCCATTGTTTGGAACGCCTTAGGTTGTCACAGAGGATCCATTTCTCGTTTTCGGTGACGATCCTAGGTAGAAATGGATCTGTACGCAATCTGGTGAAGTACAAACTGTTTGTCGAAGATTTACTTGTCTATGAATCTTGCCGATTTCATGTAGCTGCACTTTGTACAGTTGACCAGGTGGACCCAAGGCTTCTTGATAATCCTTGTACACTTAACCTTGAATCAGACACGTAACAGAGATTCATCGTCAAATTTAACTTTAACATCGTCCACTTCGAGACAGGTCATGATCATCAGCAGCAAATCCTCTGAACCAACGCTGACATTTGTCCATACATCTCCACGAGATGTCACAAATTTTCGTCGTTGCTTCTGTTGCACTGAAAGTGAAAAAATACGCGAATATGAATCTCAGGAGATATAAAAAATCTGCCATTTAGAAAGTATTTTAAGAAATTTTTAAATTCTTCGCAATAATTAGCTAACAGGATGCTCCTGTGAAAAGTGTCAAAAGAAAAAACGTTCTCTCGTTTGTCGATGCAGAACTAAATTGATTACTTATGTTTACAGCTAATATATTATATTTAACCTCGTATTATACAATATTTATCCGCGATAAAAAGAGCTCTGGACTTAGTTGAAAATAATCGAGACTCGTACATACATTGTCCGCAACGTTTCTCGTCGCACTTCGATCGATCGGAAGCAGAAATCAGTTTCTCCGATGTGAAAGCCTGACCCAGAGTCTCTTTCGTTCGCGTGTCACAATCAAACATTAACAGGCCGCCGGCTGAAAAAAAAAAAAAAGTAACACGGCACGGCTGCTTGCGTTATAATTTATTCTCTTTTCCAGCGTCGGAAATAAACGTAGCAAAAACGTCTTTGTAGGAAAAAGGAGAAAGACTGAAAAAAAAGGAGGCGACAGCTGTCGGGGAACGGGGCAAGAAAAATTTCAACTGGCACCATCAGTGGATAACATCTTGAATAACGTTGCTCGCCCTCTTAAAACACAACGGTAGATTTATCTTCCTTTGGGAAACATTCTCTCCGTGGACGTGTCCGTTTCAATTTTTCAGAAACTTTCACGAGGTGCGTCGTCGCATGCTTCGAACGTCGGCTCTTTTATTAAGAAAAAAGAAGAAAGGGGGAAAAAAAAGAAAACGCGAAATCATCACGGTGGATGGCGATTACGGAGCCGTGCTTTAAACGCCGCGAAATACGTTTGACGGGGCGATTAATTCAACGGATTGTGGATTGTCGAGTCGGCGATGTTTTGTCCAATGCGCGAGGACGAATTAACCACGGCTGCGTGGGACGTTTGCCGAACGGAATATCCGGCGAGTTGAGGCTAATATTTCGTCGAGTGCCGAAACTTTGAAATATTTGACAGAGCCGGCGATTAAACGGAGATTTAACCCTCCTTTAGCCACCGAACGCCTTTAACTATAGTGGCTTTCGCATGTGTGTCGTCTTTCTCAACGATGCTTCAACTCACTTGTTTCTCACAATCGGTCGAGGAAACGTACATTAAATTATTCGATTTCTTTAAAATTCGTAACTTTCAGTTTCGAAACTTTCATTTGTTCGAAGTTTGTCCTAACGTAGTTACGCAGCGTAAGTCACCGTCGAATATAAATTTCATTTTGGCACTTTTCTGCATTCGCGTCGGGACTTGCATAAAAGTATAGCACTTCGCGAGAAATTTTCACAAAGCAGGAGAATAGAAGTGACAGAATGTGAATTTGTGCTGGAATTGTTGGTCGTTTATTAGTTTATAATGGCACGCTTGTTTCTCAGTCGAAGAGAACCACGTCGTTACGATTTGTCCAATTTCCTCGCAAAGCGAGAAATCACGTCCCAAATTGCAGCATTTTCTCAGTTTTAAGTATATTTAAATCTAACCTAGACGAAACAAATGATAAGTTTATTAACTTCTTAATCACTTCTATCCAGTGATGTCATACCGACGAGTTCAAAAGGGAAAGACAGCGACGGTTCATTGTATGACAGTTCGGTCACTCGTTATGGTCCGCAAACTAGTTGCCAGCGCAAGCGATTAAATTCATTTGTTCTTCCAATTTCGAAACTTTTGATCAATGTTTATTCGTATAACGTAATTACACGTAGCAATGCTGTAAAGCACCGCTCTACAAACATATATAAAATTCATCGTTGCATTGTTTTGCATGGTTTGCGTCAGGCGCAAAGGAGTGTTGCCTCGCGAGAGCCAAGAGGTCAAAAGGTGGTCCTCGAAACATTTTTAAAACGATTCGAAAGCGTGGCCAACGTTACTTCAACGAAGTAATTAATTAATTTGGTTAATCTTACGCCCGAGTCAATTAGCGAAAATGGCAACATTCCCCGCATATATTATAAATTCGTAATAACCATTCGCGTCGCGTTTCCCTTGATATACGTTTAAAGTGCACGCCAGCACGGCAGCGCACAACGGCCGGCAGTCATGGATTAGCGAATAAGCCGATGATAGTAACGATTAAGAAGCAAATTGCTCATTAGAGTGCAGCTGCGCGCGACAGCTATATTTAGAGCACGGCGGAAATACTGTCTGCTCTCTTTTGTCAAACGTCCCCGTTTTGTAGTTCATTTCATTAAGGATATTGAAATGGTTCTACGGATGAGGAAGGGGATTCGTTATCTGCGATGAATTCGGAAAATTTACGAGTTGTTGACGGTTCTACGATTAATCGCCGCCTCGGAATTGCACGATTTTAATTTTACTTTGTACATTTCTCGCGAATGAATCGCGAGACGCTCTTCCTTCATTAAAATACTCGATCAATTATTCAACAGACGGCTTTTCAAACTTGTGTACAAGTCGTACACTTGTGCACACTTTCAAGTTTCACCGGTACCTTCGAAAATCTTGAAGAGCCTGTACTCGCGAAAACACGCGAATATATTTCTCGCGAGGAGACAAACGCGCTTAACGTAAAACTCGAACGATGAGGTGAGATCTACGCGGAGGAGAAGGTCGATTATCCGGCATAAAACTTCAATACGGAAATAGTGGGTGTAGCTATACGAGTTAAATGTGCCATAAGTAATGCATCTCCGATGGAACGTGTACACCGGAAAGGGATTACCTCCGCTTCCTATCGCTACGTTGAATTTCATTCGCCGATGTTAAATACGCGTGCATAGTTTTACAATTTAGATTCGTCGATATCACTCGGCGGCGCGAAACTGTCGCTGTAACATAACAACGCTTTGGTAAATAAGTTCAACTCTAATTATCCTTGCTGCTCTTTCGTTGTATCAAAGGAACAAAGTTGCATTATTTTAAGAGACAAATGCAAGGCTAGAAATTTTTATTTTTTTTTTTTTTTTTTTGCAATTAAAATTAAACTAAATGTTTGCAGAGTGAGATGAAAACGAATTCAACAATCTGCAGAATCATTCCGATCATTTGTTTTTTGAGATATCTGTGCTATTTGTGTATTTGAGATATTTGATCTGGGTATAATTAGAATTTCTTTAAGCTTCACGTGAAGCGACACGCGAATTAATTCACACATCCATAACGTCACAGGAATTGTTTGGGAGATTTCAAACAATGCGTTGCAGCAGGCGGCCATCGTTTCGAACATCAGTAAATTCCAACGATATTTTTTAACGATAAATGCTTACGAATGTGTGCGTGATAATTCTAATTACATTTAAACGCAAATATCTCAAAAACAAGTAATCCAAAGATTAACATGGGTTAATCACAAAAGAAATGACAATAATCTCGAAATCTTGTAAATAAATAAAAAATAAAATCATTGAAAAGAAAATATCTTCGGCATTACATTTGTCTTTTATAATGGCGCAACTTTGTCCTCAGAAGTCTCGAAGACTCTCCCTTGAAATTCAAAGTCAAGGTCAATTGTGCGACAGGGGTTCTTTACACGTATTTCCATCGACTCGAAGTTTTCTTTCCTGTACATTTACTTCCTGTACATTTACTCCGTTTTGAAAAAAAGAAAAAAGAAACTTACATCTCGAGATACAAGGTACACGAAGTTCGAGGTAAGCAACCAAACCGAATCTGTTTACAGTTCGTTCGTTCGTTCACTTTAGAACACGTTTAGTGTCTTGTCGGCCATTATCAAGGGAAACAGTCGATCTCGGAACGAAGATGTTGTCTCTCTCTTTCTCACTTTACGTCTCGATGTAACTTCCTTAATCCTAAGAAATCAGCTGCCATATATTATAGATGAATGTCCTCCGTTTCAGTCGCTCGCGACTCGGCAATTTTAATTTGCGTATTTTTTATTATTAACGGGTATGATTTATTACGTAGTGGAAAATTGGCGGAGGGGGTGGTGGGTGGACGGCAGAGCTCCTTGGAGCGGCGCATTTAGCTGAAACGACGGGACGAGCAACGGCCTGTCAGCCAGCGATATACGACCGCCGTTGAATTTTGCTTGTGTGCAATAACGCAAAGTCCCGGGAATATTTCTCGTCTTACTTGACGCGTGATAGAATTGGACAAAATGAAAAATCACGTGGTCGCAACCTGCAACGCATCAAGCCCGTTGCGTTCGCTTTGTCAGGGGTGGTTGAGGCTCGAAAGCAGCCGATTCGATGGAAAGTTAATTGTACGTGAAACGAACACGAGCACTCGTGTGTGTGTGTGTGTGTGTGTGTTCAAATATTTTCGCAGAGGATCGCGTGTATAGAGGCAAGTTGAGAGAAGGTCGAGCAAGAGGGGTGAGTCGTTCCTTACGCGGTAGCTGCTTTATCAATTGAGTTGTTTAGGTTCCTTTAAAGGGGGATGTTGCGGTTCTTGGAAATGCCGTTTGGATAAAATTCAGGGTGAAAGTACTTAGGTGTATATTAGGAGTATTTATCGCCTGTAACTCCACGTCAGTTCGTGTCGCGAAAATGTCTTTGAGCTTGATCGAAACTTTCATAGAGTTGAATCGAACTTCTCGAACCGGTGACGAATAAAATTCGCAACTTTTAAGTATCTGTATACGAGTAACGGCAAACTACCAATGACAATGATGATTTCAGTTAATACGAGTTGTAGATAATTTCAACTAATATAACTTACTGTTGTGTAAAAAACGATCACAGGACAGTTGATCTCGCTTTTAAAGCGTGAAGCTTCTACTTTGAATCGTGAGTTCATTTCTTCGGAGGATGACGTTTTCCTCTTCGGAGGATACTTTTTTTTCTCGAAACACAGATACATGCGGGATAACACACTAAAAAAAATTTTTTCACAAGCAAGTATAATCTTGGATTAAAGATTATAAAGATTGAAATTTTCTTTTTACAACAAGCTCTTAAAATTCGTTATACGGTTCTTTTTTTTTCCCATTATTTTATTGAACTTGGAGCATGAATTCTTTTTTTGCCTAGCTTTGATATTCAACGTTCAATAAAATAGTAAAGAAATAAAAAAAATTGTACAAGTTTTAAGGAATCATTGTAAAAAAGAAAGTTTCAATCTTCAATCTTCAAGTCATGAAAACAATTTTTCCAACGCTTAATTAAAAAGTGTTAAAGTTAATGTTAAAGAAACCTTCAAATGTTCAAAGTGTTCATCTAGTTACCAAAACAATTTTCTCACACAGACTTTGAATTTCGACAGTGCTCGAGGAAAGAGTGTCCTTACTTTTCCACTCGTTACACGAAACGTTCACGATGGTCATCGTGGTACCACTTGTCAAAGTGGTAAAATTTGCTGTTTGAAGCACAGCCTGAAAAAGTGAATCGTCGTAAGATCATTTTTCAATGAAATTACGTCGGTTTAAATTAGTCGACAGTTTTTCATTATCACCGATACAGTTCAACGCTTCGCTACGGATCAACACCCCAAAAATCTTCCCCCGGTCTCGTTAAAATCCATCGCGAGAAGATTTCACAGCCGCGCTATTACTCTGGTTTCTGCATGCTCGAATTCTCCTTGTTCTACTTCCATCTGCCTGGAACGTTAAATCTCCGTGACGAGAGAGGCTCGAGGGAAAGAGCGCGAAGACGTAAAAGCGGGCGTCGGCTGTCCGAAGGCTGGCTCGTTTTAATAGCCGTGGTTCCGCGCCGGGGAAGAAGGTTAAAGCAGAAAGGCGGGATGACGAAAGGCGAAGTTCGTTGGCGAATAATCGGAGGAACGGTGTTTCGCGGCGGCAACTTTCAACGATGTTTCTGTGCCTGTGTTGCAGATCCTCGCGCGCGCGTTCCTCGTAAAACCACTCGTCGGCGAAACAAACGCGCGAGCACGCGACCACCGTCCGCGTGTTGCTCGCCTTTTCCGACGATAATGCGAAAACTTGACCACGAGATAATTCCCATGGCGAACTCACTTTATTTTCCTTCTCCTGTTACGTACAACGCCTGTTTCTGCCGAGTGCCTCATTTTGCAAACGGCGAAATATCACGTTCGCCGTATTTCGCGTGTCAATTTCTTCGCCGCCAGAGTCAGTCACTGCGTGAACGCAAAGATTCTTTCTGCGTCTCGTGTGTGAACAAAGATTCCCCGCGACCAGGCATTCCAAGAACAAAAGGTAACTTTCTGTTTTCTCAAAAGTCCCTTTGCCATTCTCGCCTGTGTTTGACCTTTTAACTGGGAATGATTGCTGAGCTAACTCGTCGCTGGAAAATTACTTCTCGGCGTGGAACTTGAAGAGTTCCACATGCAATTAACATCAAAGTGGCCAATTTATAATCTCGCGTTATTCAGAGATTCGATTTTTGTAAAATATACGAATGAAAGTTGGTCTTCATTATCTTTTACTATTCCTTCTTCGACTCAATTTTTATACTTTGGTCCTCGGTAGTTCTACTGTCAAACTTGTCTTTTGTTTTTTTCCCCCCTTTTTCGCTGGCGCGATGTCTCCCGATTTTCACTTGTATCTTTCGTATTATTTTCATTATCATTCGTTCGCAAAATGCAAGCTGCGTCTCTCGTATTATTTTTATTATTCTTCGTTTTATTCACGAGTTCGCTCGTTCGAGTTCAGATTAATTCGTCGCGGCGCTCGCGCTCGCGCAGAATGCTCTTTTCGGTGAGTTACCTCCCCGGTTAAGAGGTTAAGCACTTTCATCTCGCATCGGTGTGCTCGCTTGCTTCGCCCGATCGTTCGCCAACGAAATCCGCGGCGTCTTCCTCTTTTTGCTCCCTTCCTCCGCGCTTACACGGAAATTCGGTTATGCTCTGATACCAGCACCGACTTGTCGATACTCGTTCCGCCTCGTAAATTCCGCCCGGCGATGAAGATGCTCGCGCTGCCTCGGAAATTGGGGCTTTTTATCGCCAACTCCCGCAAAGCTTCGTTTCGAGAGAGATCCATTGCCGCCGCATCTTTTCACGACGCGGTCTCTCAGGATCGCTCACCGAATTGCAACTCGATTATTGAGCTCTGGTTCTCTGGGAAACGGAATGAGAAACAAAGGATGTTGAGGACAGTTGCGACTGATGTCGATCGTATACCTTTGCTTCTATCCCTTAGGATTCGAAGGAAATTAATAACTATGATGCATCCTGCTACTCCTATCGTTTCTTTGTTAACTTGACTGTTCTAATTTGCCACAAAAACTTTTGCTAACTAATTTCTTCGTTATTGTCTTGATACTGTTTAACCTTTTCGCTACGACAACCCTTTTCGTCAGAGCGCCAGAAATGTGACATACTGATCGAATCATTTTCCGAGCCGGTTAATCCGCTTTGAAATAGAATATTCTTTGAACTTCCTGATAACGTTTTCACAAGTGCCAAGAATGGTTTTTTTTAAACAACATTTAATTCTTCAAGTAAAATGTTTAAGAGATTTTTTTTAAAATCGCAAGTGATTAAGAAATTATTTCTGATCCTGTAAATATTCCACAGTCGAATCTTTTTGGAATTTTCTGCTAACATTTTGACTAGGAGAATGGGTTTTTTTTTTTAAAAAACAAGCTCTAATTTTTCAAACGTAACCTTAACGTAACGTAATTTTTCAAATCTAACCTTAAATTTCCAAGAAGTTAACAGTCGGTCATCTTTTCCGATAGATTAAGAAAGATTTTTTTTTATCACAGTAATATCTTATCGTCGAATAGAAAAAAATATGAAAAGCCACGTTTCGATGGCTAAAATGTATTATATATTTTTAATATGTGATTACTCCAATAGGTGAAAGGGTTAACTGCGACAACTGGATTTGACTGACTGACTAGCTCAAAGTTGTCTTCTGAAAACTATCCTAACTCTTGTCATCATATTTCGAATGCGCACGTGTTTATGACATGGACTTGAAACTGACCAAATTTATTTAAAAATTCCTGATTCGTTATGTTTGGGGTCCATGTCGTAAGTGTACCCTTAACGAAAAAGCTACAAAATTTATATCGGAATCCTCTCTGCACAATACGTCACGTATAATCAATTATCGACTCGAAGTGAATCTTTCGTTGTTCCCGACCCTGGTTCTTTCACATCGTGCACAATATCGTCACATTATTTTATCGTTCCTCAATTCGCCCCCTATGTCGTACAGTTATTGCCCCCGTGGAAGCCGCCACCGTGGAAAATCACGTTACACCTACAAGGAGGTCGTTACAGCTCGTCGGAGGCATTAAGACGTAATAATAAACAGCCATCTCCCGCAAACCGTAATGATCGGGGTGAGTGTTAACGAGAGTTAGCTGACGTTGACTCACCCTGGCTTACAAATTACGGCGCGACGATAGTTATCTGCAGTTTCTTTTTATCACCAGCGCACTCTCTATCTGTTTACTCGCACTGTGTACAACGTTTGCCGCGAAAACAGCGGTGAGAGAGAGAGAGAAAGAGAGAGAAAGAAACGAAGGAAGAAAAGAAAGAGAAAAAAGAGTGCAAGTATCTTCCGGTAAGTTTCTTACTATAGCTGGTAATGTCTCGCCATTAACGTATCCCTCGGAATGATCGCAGAATCCCGAGGAAACAGAGAAAGTAGAGACGCCATCGCGTTGAAACTTCGCGCGAGAAGTCGTCGCGCGAAGGTTCGAATGGCCTGCTAAAGCGACTCGGTTGTTTCTATGTTAATGTTACAGTGCCGTGGAAACGATTCTTTGGTGAATCCAAATGAAATCACCGATCATCGTCTAACTGCCGGCACCGCTCGCGTTCTGCCTCGGTACTGTTCGGTAATTCGCCGCAGTTTTCGGTATTCTTACGCTGTTGCGGAGCAATCGAGGTCTGCGTTATACTTTCGTGGTTCATGCCTGCGGTTTCTTTCTCTTTTTTTCTTTTCTTTCTTTCTTTCTTCGTTTCACTTTATTTAGGAGTAACTGAGCAATAATGTGCAGAGTAATATTTACGTACATCAAAAGAGCAAGTTTCACTCGTAAACACCACGAAATGCTTATTTTTTTTAAATTAATTGTTTCATTATTTAGGAGTAACTGA
>NW_025110194.1:749609-804373 GCF_011392965.1 Frieseomelitta varia | reverse complement strand
AAAAGAGCAAGTTTCACTCGTAAACACCACGAAATGCTTATTTTTTTTAAATTAATTGTTTCATTATTTAGGAGTAACTGAGCAATAATGTGCAGAGTAATATTTACGTACGTTAAAAGAGCAAGTTTCACTCGTAAACATCACAAAATGCTTTTTTTTTTTAAATAATTGTTTTATTATTTAGGAGTAACTGAGCAATAATGTGCAGAGTAATATTTACGTACGTTAAAAGAGCAAGTTTCACTCGTAAACACCACGAAATGCTTATTTTTTTTAAATTAATTGTTTCATTATTTAGGAGTAACTGAGCAATAATGTGCAGAGTAATATTTACGTTCGTTAAAAGAGCAAGTTTCACTCGTAAACACCACGAAATACCTATTGTTTTTAATCAATTGTTTTATTATATATCTTAGTTTTTTATATCAGCTATTTTTCTACGTGAAATCGATTGAGACGTTTATCACATCGTGGCGCTAATTTCTTTTATTCCTTCGTTGAAAAAAAATTGTGTTCAACTTGCGAGAGCCACTCCTTGAGTCGCATGCTCGACTTCTTCGTCACATTCGAATGATACCGCAGCTCTACGAGCTTTGTTTTCGTTAATCAACATCAACAGAAACGTCGGTGGAAATCGGCCACACGTTCCATTCAAATTTTTGCAACAGGTCCTTCGTGCCGAATGTGACGTGACATTGTCGTATCACAAACTTTTCGATGTGTTGGACATTCATTGACGATCCAGTGCACACCTCTATACGAAATACTCGATTCATCTGCGATTTCGTCTATACCGATCTCGTCTGTTTGCATCAATCATTTGCTTCGATCTTGACATTTGCTCCCTCTCGATAATCGTCTTCTGGAATGAAACGCGCTATTTCCCAATAGCTTGACGAGATAGCTCGTTCTGACCATAAACATCACACAATCCACGATAAACTTCAGCACGGGAATACTATTTTACCTCATAAAAAAGCAAACGAGAACAGAGGATCTAACATAACAAACAACGATTGCAACGGCAAAGTTGTTGACGTAATAATGTTGTAATCAACAATAGCTATAGCTAATCTCCTCTGAATTGCAATAGATTAAGAAAGATTTTTTTATTACAATTTCTTATCTTATATATATATATATATATATATATATATATATATATATATACTCCGCTGTCGAATAGAAAAGATAGAAAAAGCTCGTCTCGATGGCTAAAAGTGTATTGTGTACTTTTAATATGTGATTACCGAATGTCGCATTACATTCGGCGCTCGTAATGAAAGAGTTATATGCACAAAATATTATAAGCGAGTGAAACTTATTTTCCGATTCGTGTACGAGAAAATAATAATTTCTATGAAAGTTAACGAAAGCGGAACGACGTCGATCGTGTATCAAAGCTCCGTTTGTCATCTGTTCGTCCCATTGCGTCACTGCTTATCCTCGCCAAGTCCCCTCGCTCCGAATGAATGCGTCACGTTGTTGCACGTTGAATTTCGAATCGAAGCAATTGAATAAATCTGGGTTATCCCCGCGGTTCTGACAACACCGTCTTTGTTCGCCCGATTCTACCTTGCTCGCAATGGGCACCTCTGTGCGGCAAGTCCTTCAACTCGTAACTTGCAAGCTACGACGCCGCGCTTACGGCACCGCTCATCCCTCCGTTCCCGAATATTCACGAAGATTTAGATTAGCATTCAGCGGCGGCGATAACGACGCGAGATAACTTCGAAACTCGCTTCGATATCGACGCGTTCTGTTTGGTTCACATGTACATACGTACGGCACGTGCGTCCAGCTACGTCGCGAATGACAGAACAGAGGGATGAGAAAGGAACGGATGGATGGATGGCGGTGTAAAACGGAGCGACAAAGGGGGATAGAATTACGAGGGATTTTTTTTCAATGCTACGATAAACGAGAAACCGTTTTCCCTTTCTACGGATTGCGTTTCAGAGATCATCCGTGGCTTTGCCGCGGAAAGTTTGGAAAAGGAAGAAAGAAGAAAATGAAGCGAATATCGAGGCACTTTCGTTGGTCCGTTGGAAATTCGAACTTCGGACGAAATTAAGAGTGAAGAGAGGGAGAACTTCCTTTGCACCGGTTCGTTCGAAGCGGCGCGGGGATGGGAAAGATAAGTTAATTCCGCGGGAAGTAAAATTGGGATTTAATTTTCAATTTGAAAACAATATTACAAGCCTGTGGCCGGTGGAAAGTTTCAAGAAAACTTCTCGGCGGGGCACGGCCCGTTTTTTATTTATCAAGGGAGCTTAAACGTGTTCTCTCTCTCTCTCTCTCTCTCTCTCTCCCCTACCTTTCCTGTCCGCGGACATGTTCAAGTTTTAAATGGATTTACCAGCGACAACGTTGTTTCTTTTCTCATTTTCGACTTTGCATTAATCAATGCTTAAGCTTTTGTTGGCGAGTTATTCCCGACCGAGCTTGCGATTCTTCCGTCGACCGACGCGTCCTCGCAGTGGCATGACCGCACAGATGGCCCTTGAAAATTCTTCGCAACTCGTTTTGTCGCTGGTTGTGAGAGAATTCCTAAGCTGACAATTATCATTATAGAATTCGTTTTATTGTAATGTCGCGCAGTACGAAGTTATTAATTAACCTCTTGCGCTGGAATGACGTGCCACGCACATCGAGAATTTTTTGTCTCAAAATTATAATATTTTCTCAATTCTAAGTATATTTAATTAAAACAACTTGGGCAAAACAAATAATAAATTTATTACTTCTCAATCATTTCTATCCAGTGATATCATACCGACGAATTCAGAAATGAAGCGACGAATTATTGTATACGGTTTCAGTCACTCGTTATGGTCCGCAATCAGTTGCTAGCGCAAGTGGTTAAATCAAACGTCTCCGAAACATCGGCTCAGTTTTAACTATATTTGAGAATAACCCAGGCAGAGCAGATAATAAATTTATTACTTCTCAATAGTTTCTATCCAGTGGCATCATACCGAGTTCAAAAAGAAAGCGACGAATTATTGTATACGGTTTCGGTCACTCGTTATGGTCCGCAATCAGTTGCTAGCGCAAGTGGTTAAATCAAACGTCTCCGAAACATCGGCTCAGTTTTAAGTATATTTGAGTATAACCCAGGCAGAACAGATAATAAATTTATTACTTCTCAATAGTTTCTATCCAGTGGCATCATACCGACGAGCGACGAATTATTGTACACGGTTTCGGTCACTCGTTATGGTCCGCAATCAGTTGCTAGCGCAAGTGGTTAAATCAAACGTCTCCGAAACATCGGCTCAGTTTTAAGTATATTTGAGTATAACCCAGGCAGTGCAAATAATAAATTTATTACTTCTCGATAGTTTATATCCAGTGACATCGTACCAACGGGTTCAAAGAGAAAGCGACGAATTATTGTACACGGTTTCGGTCACTCGTTACGGTCCGCAATCAGTTGCCAGCGCAAGTGGTTAAATTTGTCGCTGTCGCGTTGTAAGGATCAAGTAATTAGCGAACTTGTATTTATTTCAATCTCTCGTTCGAATGGACAATCACAAAACGCTCGGAATAATAGACGTGCATCAAAGGGAGTAAGCCTTCGTCCCGGACAATGACCATAACGAACGCTCAAAAACAACGGGGAAGAAGAAGAATCGCCTCGTTTGTAAATCTGTTGCTGAAAGAGTCGAGGAAATTACGAAGAGGAAAAGAGAGAGAGGAAAGAGAATGGCCTTTGTCGGGATTAGAAGCAACCAGTCGACCAAAGGTATTTTAACAGAGCCACGAAGCAAAGCCGCAAAAGCGACTTCGTTACAACGCATTCACCCGGCGACGCGTTCCTATCTGGCGCGTCGATTCCGCGACGTGAATCAATCCCGGTGTGCAATCATCCGCGTCTTACGGCTCTACGGCGGTCGTTACGTTTAATTTCTGAGGGCATCGTGACCCGGTTTCGCGGTTCCTCCCTCTGCTCGTTATTACACCGGGGGAGAACGGTTGATCCACTCGACAGTTGAAGCAGCCGCAGCTGCAACCTAGCCAACTCCCTCACTCGTGTGGTATCTCTCTTTTTCTCCACTGCTGCTGCACCACGTTCCGGTGCTAGCCTCGTTCACCACTCGAGAATCGTGTACGTCCGAGGAGCACCTGACACTGGCGATCGCCTTCGAATTTGCACCGCTCGTTCATCTTTTATTCTATCTGGCTGCCTCGTCCTTACTTCTGCTTCTTCCTCGATGCCGAGACCACGGCCAACCGCAACGGACGCACAAATTTCGGCTTCGCATTTGACTTGCCGATGACCCGTTCGCGGCGAACCGTGTGTGTAAAAGATGAATTGTTTTCATCTGCTTTCCCGAACGAAAACTGACCCGCCTCGTACTTTCGGCGAATCGACGAATGAATGATTCAGATCAATGAAATTCAGCGAAGAGGGTTTACGAGTCAGATCGCCGGATGAAATTCTTCAGCGATTGTTTGGCCGGTTTTCCTCGCCTTCGTGATCTTCGCTTCATCATTCGTTTACGTTTACGACGTAATCTACGCAGAGCTAACTGTAGACACACTTTGCGTCTCATTCCCCTCGCATGCATCCCTGCTGCTGCTCGATCGATAATGCTCGCTTCTTCTTCTTCTTTTTTTTTTTTTTTTGGTTTGCGTGGATTTAAAGTCATATTGACATCGAGGTCATTAGCGACTAGATACTTACGTGGTGTTCATGTCTTGTGGTACAGATTTGTGTTTATTAAGAATTGGATTGGTTTCTTCAGATGATTTTGGGAAATCAAGGCGGTGGTGGAATTAAACTTAAGGAATCTTCTCTGTCGCTCGAAACTGAAAAACTGAAGGGTTTGAAAAATCATAACTTGTTCATTTTCAATCTTTTTTATTTTCTTTTTTTTTTTTTTTGTAGGTTATAGAGCATTCCTTGGAGATTAGAAATACATGATACTGAAAGAATCCATTATATTTCCAAATAAAATAATAAAGAATAAAAAAAATATTTTATATCATTCAGTTTTTTTCAGTGACCATCCTATATAAATTATAAGTTGAGCTGCGAAAGATTTTTGACATCTGTTGCAGAACAGAGGGTCCATATTTTTAATAAGGTATTCCATGTCCTATTCTTAATCGGGCTAATATAGTTCTTTCCTTTTTGGTTAATCCACCAAAAAGAATTTCTTGGTAAAAGTCACTTACTACGTGTTGTGAATCTTTGTCTGATTTTGAATGTTTGTCCATTCATTTTTAATGTGTTTCGTGGCGTCGAATTTGTCTCGAAATATGTCTTGCAAGCATGCCCAAAAATCGCCGCGCGGCTAAATCGCAATGCAGAATCCATTTGCAACCATCGACTCCAAAAATTCCACGAGGATCGATGACACGCTCGAGAGAGAATCGAACGAACATTTACAATCGCAAATCGATCGAAGAACGCCACTTACGTATTACGATCGAGTCGCCGATGATACATGGCTCCTTTTCGATTTCGGATCAGTGTTACAGCCTGCGAGTTACCCGTCTCCTCTTTTCGTCTTTTTCCCCTCCGTAACATTCTAGACATATGACTCTGATATCGCGATTGCGAACGTAACTCGTGTCGAAATTTTTCAGCTCTCGTGTCGGCAGGCCACGCTGTTACGTTCTACGGGTATAATTAAAAAATTACACTTTACAACACTGTACACTGTAATCACTTTACCGTAAGGGTATAATTAAAAAAATTATACTTTACAATTTTGCGGAATGATAACTCTCATTCGTAACATATTATTTGTAACATTTCAACTTTTATTCGAATAAGGCAAGACTTCTCTATTCAGTAACTTATTGATGTAAAAATGCTACAATATTGACTGTAATACTGACTGAAATACTGTACTATACTATACTCTACTCTACTCTACTCTACTCTACTCTACTCTACTCTACTCTATTCTACTATATTATACTATACTATATTATACTGTACTATATCCTACTCTGTTATACTATATTCTACTCTACCTTACTATATTATATTGTACTATACTACACTATACTATATAATACTATACTGTACTATACTATACTATACTATATGTATTATACTATACCACACTATATACTACTCTATAATTTAGTGTATTATACTATATCCCACTCTATAATACTATATTCTACTCTACCTTACTACATTATATTATACCATACTACACTATACTATATAATACTATACTATGCTATACTCTAGTGTATTATACTATACTACACTATACTATACTATACTGACTATATTCTTTTTACTATACTTATACAGGATGTCCCATATGAAACTAACCATGCAATTTTCTCTCTGCATTGTACAAAGTTCCCCTGTTGCTCCAAAAATGTGTAGGCCCTGGGAATAGATATAATTAATTCCTAACAACGTTTCAATGACGATTCGATACCGCGGTTAACTATGCCTGTCGCACTTGCCCTCATCACGGTCACAGAAATCGCAAACTGAAGGTCGTGCTAGAGATTATTGCGCGTGTTTTCCACTGAAAACTCATTCTCTTTTTGGATTGATTCGTCCAAATTTAGGTAATTGGTCTAGTATCGGGTATCGCAACGTTCACGCGGAGTTCACGATCGAGCAGCTGTCTGGAGAAAGGCCGTGATCGTTGAAAAGTTTCGCGTTTTCTAGCTTTCAACATCGATTGCCGAATCGGCAAACGGTAATGTATCAATTATCAGCGAGACAATAATTTGGACGAATGATCAATTTAATTTGTTGCTGCGCGCGCTACGCGAATTTGTTTATTTTGAACGGCGGACCGGCAGCGAAATAATTCGCAAAACGTAACGTAATAATCAAACAATGCTCGCGTTACGAACCGTATCGAATTCGGCTAATGATGCACGGTAAACACGGCCAAAACACGATGCGAAAGCTGACTCGCGCCAGCCAGGAAAGATGTTTGTTAATGGCGATATCATTAATAAGTGACATTAAATTGCATTACGGATATCGAGTTTTACGATTATCCAGTTATAATAATTAAATTTAAAACAACGATTATTAAAATATTAACCGTTGGCTTACAGTATCGAAATGCTACGCCGGCGAGGATAAATATTTAAACGCAACGGTTATATTTTAATTCGGGCCAATTAAACCTGATTCTCAAATAATACGCGCAGTTAAATAACAAACACGTTGCGAAATCTCAGCCAAAACATTCGATCGATCTCGTTCGTCGGACGAAGCATTTCAGCCTGGAATTTTCCCTCCATTTTTAAACGATACAGAAGCTTCCCTGTTGGTGATCGATACAAGCTATCCTTTCATAACGTAAAGGAGACAAAGTACAGAGAAAACTGGCCTTGGATTACTCGTGGAAATTAATTGCCGATTGAACGTTTGCTCCTCGCTACGAGAATCACGGCGTACGTGGAAGCTTGCGAATGTTTTCTTTTCATCGGTAAACTATGGGAAATTTCATCGGCCAATTAACGAGATGCTACATTTTCAAAGTTACCCAACCGCAACTGAAATTTCCCCCGTCGCCATCGTTCACCTGCTAATTAACTATCGGATTTCCGATTGATTCGCCTGCGTTAAAAATTATTTGAAGGATATTACCTCGGTAATTAGTAATTTTCGCTCGGTACGTCCGAGCTATTTGCGAGTTCAGGTGGCTTGACCGACGTTGGCGCGAGGCTGGAGATATTCCGAGTCATCTAAATTACAAGTTTGCGCGAGAAGCGTCGTTACAAGTTGCTCGAATCTAGGTGACTTGACTAAACTAAACCTGGCTTAATTGTTGCTCGCGGAAAGTTGGAGAATAGGGCGTTACGCATTTCTTGAAGAGAATTCAAACTGAGCTTGATTCTTGTCTTCGTGAGAAGAAAACCACGGATTTATGTCGTACGATTAAATTTGTACAATTGGGCAATTTTCTTATTTAAAGAAGAACGTCCCGTCCCTTCGTACGTATAATTATAGCCCTTTCGTACAAACAATTTAAATATTTTTATAGATACCAATTTAAATATTTTTATAGAAACCAATCTGACTTGCGTCGATTTGAATTCAAATCATCTAAGATTTTAAAAGTCGAACAAACTTAATTATTAAACTTCTGCATTTAAAATTTATTTTAATTCAACATCGGGGTCGCAATCGTTTTTTTTTTTTCTATAAGATCTATAAAAAAATATAACGCTGTTATACCTAAGGTAATTTATTCTATTAATTTTAAATTAAAGCTCAAACTATTTTCTTTGATTAAAGTTTTTTAAAATTAAAATTTATTAAATTTAATAATTCTCCCAATCAAATATTAATTTTATATTAAATACAAAAATTAATTGATATAAAATTCTATAGGGTCTTATCGTCCCATTTAAATTAAAATATACAATTATGCGTAAATTTAAACAATTCTTTTATTTAAAGAACAGTTTGCAATTTAAGAAAGTAACTCGCTTATTTATCTTAATTTATATTAATTTTATATTAAATACAAAAATTAATTGATATAAAATTCTATAGGGTCTTATCGTCACATTTAAATTAACATATACAATTACGCGTAAATTTAAACAATTCTTTTATTTAAAGAACAGTTTGCAATTTAAGAAAGTAACTCGCTTATTTATCTTAATTTATATTAAATTTATATTAATGTTATATTAAATACAAAAATTAATTGATATAAAATTCTATAGGGTCTTATCGTCCCATTTAAATTAACATATACAATTACGTGTAAATTTAAACAATTCTTTTATTTGAAGAACGGTTTGCAATTTGAGAAAGTAACTCGCATACTTGCCCAAAAATGCTCGCAAGAATGAAATAAAACTCTCTATATTGTCGTCATTCAGAACGTTCTCGCATATCCTAGCCAGTCCATCCAACTGTGCGCTGGCACGTCGTAACAATTTGAAAGAGACAAAAAAATACGATTTTCGTGTTGCATTACACACGTAGAGGAAATAAGCTTCTCTGTTGCGGCAGATACTTCCGTTCGTCAGCAAAGAATATTTTCTCTGTGTACATCGAGTGTTTCGACGAAACGATGGTTCGTCAATAGCCAACTAGTTTACATTGTTGGTCCGCTCTCGGTACGAAATACGCAACGATAAACGGTGAACAGATATTAAAATGTACTTGCAGTCTCTGGATTTTCCAGCGTCAACCGTCATATTCAATAACGCGAAGTAAAATACGCGTCTACTCGTGATGGAAACGCGGCAGGATGCCGTGTAACGCGAACTAAAAACTGCGCCGCTGCCGCCATATTGGAAAATTGCTGAAAGAGACTCATTTGTGACGTGGAAACGAGCGCGTTTTTCCATTGGAAAATATATAGTTCTGCGTGAACCATTGGCGAGGAGTTGTGTTCAAAGTGATTGACGTTTCTATAGAGAGTTAATTGTGTTTTTCTTTTATCTTTTTCTTTTTTTTTACGAGAAGGAATTTATTTCAATTACGAGGAATCGATTCGTTGTTTAAGTAAGGCAATCTTCGACAGAAATAAGGAACAATATTTTTCAGCCACGATTTCAAAGATAAATTGGATCATTTACGCGTGTAATTTTCTCTTTTCTTAAAAAAACAAACTATTTATTTGGTTCTAACCTTTTGCGCTGTGTTGGTTTTGTTATAGGAATTTCTGCTGTATATTCTATAATACACCTGAGGTGTTTCATGCAGTTATTCTCAACTATTCGTTATGGAAAAGGTGTTCAGTAAAACTTGCTTTTTCTCAAGAAAATTACAAGTTTTTTTCTTTTCGAACGAATTGTTCATTTAAATGATTTCATGACGATTTCAAGGTTATTCAAGGTCGTTTCAAAAATTGAATCGTATCAATAAATAATTGTCTTATGTTTCATATTCGAAATGGTATTAGCGCTACATATCCATCTGAAAAAAGAATACATAGTTTCATTTTGGAAAACAAAACTTTCAAGTCTCGGAAGCACGCCCACCGAAAATTTCGCTCCAAAAATTTTTTTCTGTAACGAACACTTTTGAAGGTAATCGCGTGGAACCTCCATTGCAGCATGGAACTCTATCGAAGAAGACTCGCCATCAACCTGTGCTTACCTTTTGAAGGTAATCGCGCTTCAAATCACTTCGATGCAACAATTTATTACAGAGCGACACTCTGTGCGTGGACTATCTCCATTTCCTATTCGGAAAAAAATTTATCGGTTACAGAGAGTCGCTGAATCGAATCGGCACGGAATCCAGCGATACAGAGAAGCACAGTCGAATCGATCTAAACACAAAAACGCTCCGGACCTTTGAATCGTCTGTGATCAAAAAAAAAAAAAAAGAAAGAAAAAGAAAAAAAGAACGAACTCGCGCGCGTTATCGAGCCGTTGATCATTCCGCGCCGAGTTAACATCGTGCCGGTGTCTATCAATTATAAGTGAAAAAGAATGGAAAACAGACGGGCGGAAAACCGTCGACGGGCAAACGTGTTCGGTGTAAAAGGGACAAAAGTGGAAGGGAGAAGAGATCCGTGCGAGTTGTCAATTATGCGCGTCGGGTGGGGAAAAAAAAGCGCTCGCGGGCTCAAACGAAACGTGTAATTGCGCCAGAAATTCGTGACAATTTACGCCAATTAGCTGATCATCGATTTTCGTCCAGCCACGTCGTCGACGTTAACGCCACTCTTTTTCTGTTTTTGCAGAAGAATCGACTGTAATCGGATGTACTACACTAGCTGGAGCGCTCGTTCGTTTCGAGGTTATGCATCGTAAGGTGAGTGACTTTCCGGAAATTTCCGATCCTAATTTAGAGGTGACTTTTAATTTCGTTCTTTTTCTTAGCTATATATATATATATATTTTTTTTTTTGTTAGTTTTCTCGAAAATTTCTCTTTCTGGGAAATTCGCTCGTAGCTCGCGCAATTTCGTTTCTTCTCTTCCTCCGTTGATTCCGTTAAACAGTAACGCGATTTACTCTTACGTAAGGGTGCAACGTCTGGCTCTTCAGGTTCTTCAGGGCGGCTTTCCCAGTTTCACCCGCGGGAATAAATATTCCATT
This sequence comes from Frieseomelitta varia, assembly GCF_011392965.1. Lineage (NCBI taxonomy): Eukaryota > Metazoa > Arthropoda > Insecta > Hymenoptera > Apidae > Frieseomelitta > Frieseomelitta varia. The sequence continues at coordinate 793,355 of NW_025110194.1, read as the reverse complement.
CGTGCACTCTCTCTCTCTCTCTCTCTCTCTCTCTCTCTCTCTCTGTCGGGGTTCACTGTCAATTCGGCGGCCCCTCAAACAATATTTATTTAGCCGATATCGATTTCGTTGGCATGATATTGGTTTCCCGTGCCCGTTGCTTGTACTCTCCCCTTCTCCCTTTCTCTCCCTTTCCGGCCCTTCTCCGTTCCGGTATTTTCCCTAAACCTCTTGCTCCCCGCGTTTTCGTTTTCAACCGTTTCCACCGCCGGTTATTTCTTGCGCGGCCGAAATCAAAAATCGCGCGCCAGCTTGCGGGCAAACTAATTGATAAACGTCCGGATCGTCGCGTGGAAAAACGCTTGTTAGCTTTATATTTTATGTAAATAAATAAATATTCACGTGTACACCTATTTTCACGAGGCGATAATGAGAATTTGTCACGGGAGGGAAAAAAGTGACGTCGAGGGAAATAAAAATAGAGAGAGAAAAAATAGGGAAAGGAAGGGGGGAAGCAAGATGGAAGCGTCGTGCAGTGGCGAGGAAGGGATGAAAGCTGTTTCCGCGTGCACAATGCTATTTCCGACACAATGATGGATTCAATTTTCGATAGAAATACATTCGACTCGATGGCTACAATATTATCTTCCGGAACTGATACCGTATGAAAGAAACCTCGAAATAGACTCCAGTTGCTTATCTCTCCGTTTCCATCCGGGGAACGGAATTATTTCGAGACGATCTCCACACGCCTGGAATTAACACGACGATTATCTTTGAAAATAAGATCTTTCTTTCTTTTTTCCCAGAGCGTTGCGAAACTCTTTCGCAATGCGACGAGCGTGTTTGTTCGAAGCGTTAACGCGTGATTGTGCCGCGTGCATTGCCGCGTGCAGAACGGATTAATTATTCCGCGTATTAGAATCGTGCCGATGTAAATTCCAGCGTGCAAATATTCCTCTAAAATGGTAAATGTTGACTCGGGTAAATTTGAATACGAAGTCGACGCAGCCCCGTCACGCGTGAATTCGCCGTTGATTTTGTTCTTACGAAATTATGAGATATATAAACGGTTACGGCGGAATTACCAAGTGAAATCGAAGGGAATTGAAGTCGAAGATCACGCCCGAGAGAGCGGCGATTTGACTCACAAATGCCGATTGTAGGGAGTTAAACGTTTAACTGCGAGAAACCGAAGTTTCTCCTGAAAATTTAACCTTAACTTGTTGTTTATTCAACACTTAACAACACGATTGCCTTGCGCTGTACTTCTCGAACGTCTCGATCGTCCGATCCTGACACTCCAATCTGTCAATCTAGTAATCGATACGATTTCACGGTCTTCTCGATGGATCGCGCGTTATAAAATTTGTCTGTCGAATTATCAATTAACCATCAAGTACACGCGATCGCGATTGCGTCAAAAATTCGCCCGTGGCTCCCGGGTGGTTGTCATCTCGATTTTAATAGCTGTGGCGGCCCGTTATCGCCGTTGACACGCGAATAACGACCACGGGGTTAGCAGTTTTAATTAACGATATTAACGCATCCCGTCGCGAGCCGCGTGCACTCGTGAGTCATAATACACGCAGCGTGGGGCCGGTGGAGCTCATTTTTGCGTCCCGATAACGTCGAAACGCGAGAACACGCCGCGCCGCGCTATTTGTCCCGCTTTGTGTGTCCACCGTGTAGAGATGTCGGCCGATAGGCAATCAGAAACTTTGGGAATTAATCTGACCGAGATGATATCCCGTGCGTGACACAGGATTTTTAACAGCAAGTTTCCACGGTTCCAACCATGCTGCCAGTTTGATCAGTGCCAACGAATTGCACCGTATTGAAGCGACGACCGATCGATTTGCTCGAGGGTGGCTCAGCTTACAGATCGATTATAGAGCGGGTAACGACGAGTTGTGTCTGCCGACGAAACAACGGCAGTCGGATGAACGCGAAACAACGACACGTCGGATAGGCGGGATCACGCGAATCTCCAACCGACGATTTTGAAAATCGACAGCGACAACGACGCGCTTCGTCGCTCGTTTTTGCCTAGCGATCGCCGGCAAAGGCTCTGTTTTGAAACACTTGGCGCTGGCAATCGATTGCGGACCGTAACGAGTGACCACGCCACATGCAACAATTCGTCGCTTTCTTTTTGAAACTCGTCGGTATGATATCGCCGGACAGAAATTATCGAGATGTGATAAATTTATTATTTGTTTTGCCTTATTATTATATTTCGTTTCACTTAAATATACTTAAAACTGAGGAGATATTACAATTTTTGGGAGAAGAAATTCTCGGCGTACGTCATTCCAGCGCAAGTGGTTAATTATAGCCGTGGGTGAACTTTAAAGACGCGAAAATATTGAACGTACGTAAAGACTCATACTTTGAACGTTCACGTTTGTGTCTTGCGTGATCACGTTTGACGAGCGATGCGTGAGAAATTTGCATGGCTGCAAATTGGAGCCTCTCGACAATCGGACGACATGAGCTAATTAACCGAGGAGCGTGCACCGCGAGGACTTGGAAGGTTACTATCGTTTATCAAATTAAAACACCGATATCGTGCCACCGGCGGCGAACGACACAGACGTAATTTTTCATCGCGAGCGGGTCATCGTCGTAATGACACGGAGGCGCGACCTCGATACGTTGCTCGACGACGAAGCGACGGAGCATTTGCATAACGATCGCCGCCGTGGGAAGCCAAACCGTGCATCGTAAATAGCCAAAGCGGCTCACGACGCTGGTCCAGACGCGATGTGGGACAATATCGACCAAGTGCGCGCTAATTGTCCAGAACGAAGTTAGCGTAATGGGGGAGAAGAGGGCGAGTTTAGTTCGAAAAAGTGCTTTAAGAATGTTTAGAGTAATTTCGAACACGACTGCTTACGATATACAGGGTGTCCCAGCGTTGATAGTACATGTGATTCTACGTGAAAAGGCAAGTCGAAAATAAAGAATAAGATTTGTTCGTTTGAGGCTTTGTTTTCGAGAAAATCGAAATATTTTGCTATTATATATTATTATAATATATAATATATAATATTATTATTATAATATATAATATATAATATTATTATTATAATATATAATATATAATATTATTATTATAATATATAATATATAATATAATAATAAAATAATAGTATAAAAATATATATTGTGAATAATAATAATAATATATAATAAAATAATAATATAATAAAACTAATTAAATAATTAAATAATAAAATAATAAAATTAAATTAATTAAATAACTAATTAAATAATTAAATAATAAAAATATTTTGATATTATTATATTATTATGTTATTATTATATTATCCTCCGAACACGAATGCAGATTTACAAACAGTATTAGTAATATCACTCATAATGTTGATTAGTTGTTAATACCTATTTACTTAGAGTGAGTTTAGAAGTGATTTTCAACTTATTTATGTAGAATCACCTCCATTTTATATTGTTCTACCGACCAGGGCTGGCACATCCTGTATATATATCGTAACTTTCTGGCTATTTACATTGCCAGTCGGTCCGCTCGCGAACCGTTCGAGCAAATTGAAGGAACACTCGATGAACTTATCGAATAAGTCCTCACGACTTGACCGTCGTTCGTGAAAATGGAGTTGCTTGTATTTCTGCCTGGAAGGTCCCGCAAGAATCTGACCAACGGAACAGCTCCTGGGAATTTTGTGTCCAACCGCGACAAACGACTCAACGTTATGTCGTTCCAGCGCCGCCGGAACTAACGAGTTTAACGTAACACCGCGGGTTTTTATGGAAATTTGTGTGTGTTTTTTTAAAGGTAAAATTAAAGAAATGGAATCTTGATAGAAAATTGTAGCAAATATATCGTAGAGAGTTTTTGGATATTTTACATGTTTCATCAGATTGTGTGCATTCTTTTGGAATTTTGCAGTTTAAAGTTTCCCATAAATGCGCTAAACTTCGTGGTCTAACTTTGGTAATAACTTTATCGAAAATTTAATATTTTCTTTGGACGTTGTGTATTGTCTTTTAACGCTAGAACTACCGAAGCGGTCAAAGTGAGTAATTCATAATCTCTGTTAAATATATTATAGATGTAAAACAGTGTGTTTTTAGAGATTTAAACGATTTTCTTTATAAAACACAGAAATAAATGCGTTACAGTCTTTTATTTATTTCACTTTAACATCGATGAAAATTCTATGCTTTAATCCTCGGTAGTTCTAGTGTTAATATATTAAGGATACCCATAAGCAATTTCGTTTTTTGATACTGTATGAAATTTTACTTTATTCAAAAGTTAATACAGTTTTAATCTATAATATAATTTTAAACAATAAACATACTAAATGTCAATATATTCAACTATATAGAATATAGGTAAATTATGATAATTTACTCTATTATTTATTAAATTTGAAAAATCGACATTACTAATAGTTTCACAAAAATATTCTTGAGTACTTAATAATTATTTTATTTATATATATATATATATATAATTTTATAAAAATACTCTAACGTAGAAATGTGAAAAGCATTATGATTTCACCGTCATCTCGCAACTACTTCCTTTTTTTTTAGAAATAAATAAAAAAACTCTCTCCGGCCTGAAAGTTAAGAACGTTTGAAGGATGAATTTCATTTGTGGAAAGGAATTTTTGACGATACGCTGGACTTTCCATTTTTAAACGGGGGCGTTAAACGTCACGCGTCGTTCTATCAATCGTGCTTCGTCAGTTCGATTATCCCCTGTGTCATTCGATGTGATCTGCGAGCGTTTATGCGTCTGTCTGTCAGATGGGTTTCTCCCCTCTGATTGGCTGTAAATAATCGCTTTCCCGTCACAGTGGCTCCTCGCCCGTACATCATGCCACCAGCCATTCAAGATATTACATTCATTCGGCGAGTGCGATGTTTCCAACTTTTCGAATAAATTATCTACTCTTTTTAACGAAAAAGGCTTGACAAACCTTCATGCTATCTATCCTTAGTGTCTTCTTTGTGGCTAGTCGTGACAATGTTCTTTATTTCTCGTATATTGATAAACGATTTGTTCTTCTTTTGGAATAATTGTCAAAATTATCAAGAAGTAGCACAAAATTCTCACTTCTTAACTATCCTAATTGTGACACAATGTCCTTAATTTTTCATATATTATTTCATCGATGTCCAAACTTTTTCAAGCAATGATACAAAATTGCCTCTCTATCTAGGGAAGTCTCTCTTCCTCGTGACTAGTGACAATGTCCTTTATTTGTCGTATATTACAATTCACTCCAGCGCCGCGCAAACACACGAAACGCCTGAGCAAGTAGAAACTTACCAGCAACGAGAGATAATTAAGCGTGTAACGGATAATCGTCGGTTTCTCAAGCTCGCCAATGCGTGCACGTTCCTCTGCACGACGAGCAACATCAACCAGCCCACTGTTTCTACACTCTGCATTCGAATTCCAATGCCGCCGGCCAGCCACTTATCTCCAACTAATCTGAATGTAATTTTAAGTGAAACAGTTTCCGGGAGTTTAATAAAGCGTTTCTCTCTCTCTCTCTCTCTCTCTCTCTCTCTCTCTCTCTCTCTCTTTCTTGCGCTTACGGCAACAAGTGCAAATTACACTGCTTCTCCGGCAAGAGGACAGATCGGTTACCCCGGTCGTAGTAATAATTCTCCTCTTACTCACCTAACGTCTTTCTACTCCTCCCTTCTCTTGTTATTTGCCCGTTTTAGTGTTACCTGATGGAACTACGATGGAACCACGTTCTTTCGAACGGATCTGTATGTACGATGTGGTTGGATCGAAGAACCACCGTTGTTCGTCTCTCATTTGCTGTTTGTACAGACTAAGGGATATTTATAACGGTGGTCTGCGAAAGATCCACCTTGGGAAAATAAAAGTAAAATCTTGTGGAATTGAAAGAATCCAATTATCAGAGTATACATATATAGAAGCTGGTCGCTTATCAGAGTATATACATATGTAGAAGCTAGTCGCTTTATTGATTCGTTTCCCCATTCAATTCGATTTTAGAATATTTCAGAACGTTTCTGACAAAATTAATCACTTAATCTGTATCTTCATTATCTATAATTTATATCTTCACTGCTGTTTGTACAGGCTAAAGGATATTTATAACGGTGAACTGCGAAACCTTGGGGAAAATAAATTAAAATCCTGTGTAATTGAAAGAATCCAATTATCAGGGTATACATATGTAGAAGCTAGTCGCTTTATTGATTTGTTTTCCGACTCAATTCAATTTTAGAACGTTTCTGACAAAATTAACCACTTAATCTGTAATCTGTAATGTATATCTTCACTTGAGCTTGTTGCATTAGGCTATCCGAAAAGTGACTGCATTTTCTTGATCTTGTTTCTGACGAATTTTTCGTAAGAAACAAGATCTTTTAGACGTGTTGTTTTGGACGTGATCTTTTAGATCTTTTAGATGTGTTGTTCATTTTGTCGGATTAATTTCTTTTCAGACGAATAACAGTTCAAACAGTTTCGATCATTCCGATACCGTTGTCAGTAGTAAAATTCCAACATTGTTTTCAGATTTAAGGCTTCTTCACCATCCACGTTAGATAATTTTTTTATGAGCTTGCACAATGTTTTCTCTCTTCCTTTTCTAAATGTTAGTTTTTAAATAATTTTTAATGAAATCGTGCATTTTCTTTTTCTAGAGCAAGCATTAACAGCTAACTGTCAGGTTACACGATGAATTCGCGGTTTGAACGAAGTTAATTAAGATATTTATGTATATCTATTTAAAAAGAAGAAAGGCAGTTACTTGTTGGCGAACCCAATATAATTCTTATGTATTTTTTTGTAGACTCCTTCAGAACGTACGAATTTCTCTCTATTATAGTACATACATATATAGAACATCAGAACTTAAATAAATGAATAAAAAATTTTATGTTGCGTTTCTCAGAAATTTCTGAACATTTAATATTCCTGAATGCCGAGTCACGATTTAGACAACCTTGTTCTTCACCTTGTTTTGTCAAGTCGAACACTAAAATGCCGAATTAAGCCCACATGTATTGTTCACCACTCGCGTGTGTCAAGATGAGCCTGTTTTTTGATAACAAGCAACCTTGACCCTTCTCTAGAAACGTGTGAAACGATTAACATTGCCAGGCAAATATTAAGGGCGAATTAATACTAATTCGTATAAAGTAGTTTCGCGGGGCAGATAAGTCGCCGTCATTGATAATCAAAGTATAATTTTAAACGTCGTTTTAATTTAAACACGTCTCCTCTCGAATTCAAAGTGTGATTGATCGTAACACGATAAGGACTTTGCAATAAACTTGTACAGACATACAGTCTCATCACGGAACCAGCAAGCAAGTCAAAAGCTGAATCGGTGCGACTGGTGACGCGCACACGATGTTGATGCACGTGATACAGAAATCGAGCAATACTCCATTTACAGCCACCATGCTATCTCTGTCGCTGCGTGCTTTCTCACACTATCCCTCATTTTGACACCTACCGGTTGCCTTTCAAAATATTACCAGCCACCCCTGCCATCCCAGTATGGGATTTTCGTGTAGCCTCGATGGGTGGCAGACGGCCGTCATTCGGGGCTGTGCACCCTCGTTCCCCTTCGACAACACGAAACTGCTGTTGGCCTAGCCAAGAGTTTAGGGTCGGTCCAGCCGAAACTCGTTGAATCCGTTTCCTACGTGTTCGTGCTATTCGCACGGGATAAATGGCGCGTTCCGGACACCGCGTCGTCCCATTCTCCCGGCCTCGAATTTCCGTCTCGACTGGTTTCTCCAGTCTTTGTCACCTTAACGCACGGCGCAAGAGTGGTCGGCTGCAACGAAAGCCACCCTTTGTTATATCCACGGCCAGATAAGAACGCAGGCTCGCGGAGATTTACACGGACAATGTGAAACGCAGGCAGGGAAGGAATGCTTGGATTTTTCGCCAGGTCGGAAACGAGGGTCCGCGAGCAGCTATCCCGATGAGCTGCACTGCCAGAGTAGACACCGCTCCGCAGATTTATCCCCGGCCAACGTCGTTGGGCCCGTTCTTTACGATTTCCACCCTCGACTCTTCATCAACCGTGAGTTTCACCCTTTTAATGAAACTCCAACGCCGCGACTTCGACCAACGATCTCGGGTCGAATCGCTTTAAATGGTGACATTTAATTTAACAACAATTCGATTGTGTCCGTTCGGAAATGAAGACGTGCCTATTCGAAGATGGATTTGGCGTTGAAATCGGTATTTTAACTAATCGCGCTCGTCGAATGGACAAAAGTCAACTGCAAATGTCAACTGCTAATGAATTAATAATCGACACGTTTACTCGTGAAACGAATTCTGCAACATTTAAATCTTTCAACGCGCTTCAAATAAGTAGCGAGTGTAAAGTACGTTCTGAGCAGTATACATATTTAACGAAGCTACGTATATACAGGGTGATTTGTGTAATTTGAAACAACTTTTTCAATTATTCGTCTAATGAAAAATTAGAAGTCGTATGATTTTAACCTCTTGCGCTGGAAAAAAATTTCTCTTCGAGTATATTTGGCCCAAAGTTGCTATATTTTCTCAGTTTCAAGTATATTGAAATATAATCGAGGCAAAACAGATAATAAGTTTATTGCTTCTTACTAATTTCTATCCAGTAATATACCGATGAATTCAAAAAAGAAGACGAATTATTGTATACGGTTTGGTCACTCGTTATGGTCCGTAAACTAGTTGCTAGCGCAAAAGGTTAAGGGAGGAAAAATATAGCGTATCAATATTTTATGCGTGTTGAGGGATTTCAAAATTTCCAAGTCATCTTCATTTTCCTTCTAATTGAACTACATATTTTTTTCATCGTAAACTGAAAGAATATTAAATTAAAAAGGTAACCCACCCCCATCCTAAACCTAAAATAGTTAAGAAGATATTTCACATGATCCTATTTCTCGATCCTTCTCGAATTCGCGATAGTTGAGCCGATCGATGGAATTTGACCGGATTACGCTTCTAAAAATGAAACGTCGATAAAATGGTATTAAAATGGAACTTCAATTCAATCAGCTACTGATTTTCACGATAATTGGTCCGAGACAAAGCTGTCCATCTCTGAATTAAAATTAAATTCGTAATCGTTACATACTCGCTCCTTGTGTATTTCCCGACTGTACCAATCTGTAGGCAAGTAAAATAATACATGTGTACTGCATGTATTATATATTTCACGCATATACAGGGTGAGTAGAAAAAAGAGTTTGTAACATCTAGGATAGATAGCAAAAAACCGTTTTGTAACTTTGAAACTATTGACTTTTCGACCCGTGTTTATCAGGACTCTTTCTCATGTTTCGACAAGCAACATCTACACTAGAAGTTACTTACGAACCCTTTATTTTTTCTATCCACCCTGTACAGATACGGTTTGTCTTAAATTTTCGTCTTTGAATTTTCCACGAACCCGTGGCCTGTCAGAAGCAAATCCAGATCACGTTACAAGACTCACGAAGCGGGACCTATCTCGCTGTTCATCGGCGTCAGCAGATACTGAGGATGCACCGCAATTTAATTCTAATTCGCAGCAACGAAAGTTATCGCTTCAGACGGCGAGCGTTAGATGGAAACACGACCGCGTTAATAACCGGACGCGGGAGGCCAGCCGGTGTTATTTCGTTTCGCGAAACTTCCGAAATCTCCAGCGTCCGCTCCGACCCGGTCTCCGTTATTAATTCCATTAAATTGACCAGGAGCACGCGTTCGCGCGCTTAGATTATTTACGACGGGGACGCGGTATCCCCGGTATCCCCTGGCCGTGTCAGCGGTCGCTGAGAATCTCATTCGTGTCCGAAATTAGGAAAACAGTGGCTCCGTAATTTCCGCCCGTTGGACAAATACCCGCGCGCGCGCGCGCGCGCACACACAGCCACTCTTCGCGCAGTTTCAATTTCGTCGACTCCCACGCCTTGTCTTATGTGGCCGGGCGAGGCCTTCCTGTCATTTGCATACAATTAACCTTATCCAAATTATTCTCGTGCATACGTGCCACCAGTCTTTACTGTGTTTACCACCCTGCGGTTAGTTTGCAGTTGCTTTTTTCTTCGAAACGTTTCTTTTAGAGTTTTAGTTGGACTGGGTCTTTTGATCTTTTTTCCTTCTTCTTTCTTTTTAGATTGTAGATTTTATGTTTAAGGGAGTTTGGAATTGCTAATTTATTGAGTAAAGAATTGTTACGTTCTCGTAAAGATGAAGAGTTTTGAAATTTTGTTTGATTCTATTTGGCCGTGTTTGATCATGTTTGATCATGTTTGTACAATTATCTTTATCACTATATGTTTGTCGCAGTTTGTCGCTTTCAACGACGATTTACATTATAGTCGAGGATGGATTTAATTTAATTTAATTTAATTATAAAAATAGCTGTCTCTTTCAAGCTGGAGCGAAATGGAAAGAAATTTGTTTTCGAACTTCTGTCAACACGATCGCAAGACGATTAAATTCACGAATACAATAACACGAAAATTATACCACCCACGTTGCCTCGAAACATGATCAAACACAGTCAAACTTTCGAAACTCTTGATCCACGATAACTTGACTGTTTGCTGTCCCACTAAATCGCCCCGAAAATCGACGTCTACGAGCGAGAATACTCTACGATAACGAGACGATCCTAATGAAACTTTGAACGTACTCGTTACTTCCAACACCTACCTGTAAATCAAGGCGGTTAAGACGATTTTCGAAGTGACTTCTCGATGACTCGGCGAGAAAGGGACACACCAGTTCGCGAAAGATGGGCAACTCCTGCTTGAAAATCGCGGCCAATTATACGCCGGGGTGGTATTTTAGTCGTTTGGGGGACAACGATGGCGAGAGAGAGGGCGAAACGCGGGTAAAACGCGTTCAGGGAAAATTAACAGTCGGCGCCGGGTAGTTTATGCGCGCGCGAAATCGCGCGTTCCGTCCGAAGCCAGCATTACTCGGGGCGAATAACGCTTTTGTTTCCAGAGGAGGCGTTACAAGCATAATGCACAGTCGCATCATTCGCCTGGGATACCTCCCTCTCCACCGGTACACACACGCATTCGGGTTTTCGGTTTTTCACTGCCCGGCTCGGCCAACTCCCAGACGGCTTCCGCCGGCTTTTAACGTTAAAAATGTTTATCGGATTATTCCCAGAACGTGAGGGCAACGCAATGAATCCGCCAGAGTTGCGATTCGCGCGACGCACCTGTACGTGTAACCGTTCGATAAAAACGCTGGCCAGCGATCGTGTTAACGTTGGGTCGCTTGTTCGCAGATTTCGCGCCGTTTACTATCACACAGCGAGCGGTGGATAGGCTCGAAAGTATTTCGACGTCGCGCGCCGCTAATTTAATCGCAGCCGAGCCTTTCCCGGCGAATCGGCGCGTCACTCGCAGCTGCGCGCAATTTACGTTTTAAAGTAACGAATTGTACACGTCGGGGCCCATGGTACGGTGCGTAATTAATTCTTAGCCGGGGAAAGGGAGCGTCTTGGAGACGCGTTCTCCACCGTGTCGCTGTCGTCACCGCGCCACCTTTTCAGGGGGAAATTTCGGAGCGTCGTTGGACATTGGTGTGACTCGATGGACCAAGTACAAACAGTCTCAGTTCGGGACCGAAAACTGTATTCTGTATTCTGTGAATTGGCGCCGAAGGAAAGAGAGGGTTGAAATTAACGTTACGCGTCTAATGACATCGAAATTGTTGAATATAAAAGCTTAGAGAGGCTTTTTTAATGCGAAATATTTTGAGGAAGGCAAAACGTGGCGTATTAATTTTTTCGTGTGTTGAGAGGTTTCGAAATTTCCAAGAGTTTAATTCGCACTAAATCGAAAGGATATTAAATTCTAAATAAAACAGTATTAACCCATATTGGTCCTAAATCTAATAGTTAGGGAAATATTTTACGATAATTTATCTCGAGACTGAGATTTTGTCAAATATCTCGGAAATTACTAAGGTTTTTGTACAGTAATTGATGGAATTGGCGTTTCTCAACGACGAATTTACTGGTGTATACCATCTTGCAAAAGAACTATTTATTCGAACCGTATTTTCAATCACTTTTTGATGCTTTTTCCAAATAAGTGTCATTTTCTTGAATATTTGTTGCAACGAAAAACAGAGAAAATTGCAAACGAAACAGACAGAGCGTGGTGGACGTTAGGATTTCTTATCAGCACGAAGAAGCAGGTGAATCGTTAATCATAAATATCAAAATAAAGAGTCCCTTCGTCCTTGGTCTACTAGATTCTAGACGAAATTATCCATAGGCTGCCTCGCAATGCACTAAAAAAGTGGCCCGAAACATATTTTGACGTTAAAAGCGTTCGGGGGCGACGAGCGCATCGTCTTCCACGTGCCGGCTGACCTTCATTAAGCGGAAGTTTCCTGAATTTTGGCAACGATGACGCTCTCGAGGTGGCAGTTACCACGTGCTGGTTGGTCCGATCGTGGGGCGGAAAAGGGAGGGCTGATGCACGAAACGCCGAATTAACCAACCCGGAACGAAATACTCGCGAAGTTGGCGGTCGTCGCATCTCGCTGGCTAGCTCTCCCCAGCTGTAGTTACACTGGCTGTGTGCAGCTGTATTACAGAAGCGGCCAGGCGACCTGCGTCTGGCGAATTCTCGAAATACCTGCCAGCTACCACCAGTCCAAACGTCAAAGCAACCTTCCTTCGTTCTCTCCCTCGCCACGTGTATTTCTCTGTGTTTCTCTTTGCTCCGTCGTCGTCGTCGTCGTCGTTGTCGTCGTCGTAGCTACGTGGAGCTTCCATCGTGTTCCACAGACACGGACGTAATTCGAGACATTAATATCCCCGACTGTTCAAATTTTTGACATACCTCTTCGGATAGACGTGCATACTTTGTAACTCGGCCAGACCCGCTGGAAATTAACGTCAAACGGCGCCGCGAGCGCTTGTCGTATCCCTCCTTGAATCACGTCGAATTACGTCCGTGTAATTTAGTTCTTTCCGTCCGTGTGATCACTTTCGTGGATTTTTCCCGCGGTCCGCGGGCTTCCATCGCAGCGACGAGACTGCTTGATTAATGCGGTCGTTCGTTGGTCGGACACGTGTGTGTGTGTGTATGTGTGTGTATGTGTGTATGTAGTTCTCGCAACAGGTATGCAGCGACGAATCGATGAGAAAAACGCGAGCGGTGGAAAATTTTGTGTCCGTATCGCAAAAATTTCGTGCCATTAAACAGCGTTAACCGATGGAAATTTGGTCGTATTAACGAATACAACGTTGCGGAGTAATAAGATTATTCCGTAATTCAGGCAAATCGTAATTTCTTATTTCACGCGGTAAAACCGCGATTATTTGAGCGTTAAACATTAAATAAAAGGGATGATGCTCGCAATTTTCGTAAAATGGAAGCCGAGTGGTGGGAATTGGAGGGAATATTCATATGGATGGTTCTGCTTTAACCCCTTGCGCTGGCAACTGGCTCGCGGACCGTAACGAGTGACCGAACCGTATACAATAATTCGTCGCTTTCTTTTCCTTTCGAACTCGTCGGTGTGATGCCACTGGATAGAAATTATTAACAAATAATAGACTTATCATTTGCTTTGCCTGGGTTACATTTAAATATACTTAAAACTGAGAAAATGTTGCAATTTGGGACAAAAAATTCTCGATATGCATGGCACGTTATTCCAGCGGGAAAGGTTAATGTATTCGATTGTCACCTCGCAGTTCAATATTCTTTTTTCTTTTTTTGTATGACATTGAAACCACAAATTATTTCAAATCTTCGTTATAAGGTTTAGCGAATTTGATTCAGAATTATCTTAAAGTCGAATCAGGCTGGATATCGTTCAGATTTGTTTAGATCGAGAAAGCTTGACAAAACTCCACGGAATCATGGTTTGATCTAGCCACTGATCAATATCTCATTTTGTGACATTGAAACCAGAAAGCAAGAAACAAATTATCTAAATCTTCGTTGTAAAATTTGCCGAATTTGACTCGCAGAATTGTCTTTAAAGTCGAATCATATTGACACGTAATATCGTAAAGCTGTCCAGGTTCGGGTTAGCTTACGAAATCGTGACCCGATGATCCAGAGACTGGTCCAGGTGGATGGCGCACGAATCCGGCTGTTTATAAAAGATTCCAGGTGGTCGTGGTTGAATGCAAACGAGGGAGGAGTCGAGGTGAATGATAAAGCGAAATTGCCGGTTATTCGCTCGCTTGGAGCCGCGTGACAGGCCCAGGTGAATGTTTGGGATAACTCAATAGAACCGACTATTGCCTCACGCAAATAGTAAACATCTGTCAGACGCGAGATAAGAGAAACGTTTTGATTGCCGTCGTTACGGGCACTTTATCACGGTGCCGCGGAGATCAAAGTAAACGGAGAAGAAAGGCAATAAAAATGAAAATTTCGCTCTGACCTTATCCACTGACCAGAATTTTCTTTCACCGCCGGGCAAGTTGGAATGATCTGGCGCGAATTTTCGTGAAAGAAACCAGCCGTTTTGAAGCATCGTGCTCTGTCCAGCGCATACGTTTAATAACGTATATCATGGTGTGCGTGTGCGTGACTGCGGAAAAGTTGGAGGAAAGCAAAGTTTTGTCGGATATGTGCGAGGAGTTTCTGTTTCCGTTTGCGGTGTATTCGAACTGGCGTGCAAATAATACTGCGAGCTACGCGGTATTTTGTTTTATTCTCTCGGGTGTTAAACCGACGCTTAATTCTTTGGAATAATTTATTTTTTTTTTAAGGACTCGATCTTCAATTGTTAGTAGATTTAACTGTTCGTCGAGATTCTAGTGGTCCGTTGTTATTATTCGTTGCTCGCACAATCTTTCTTTAACCTGTTAACAACGCTTAATTTTTCCATACCAACAGTTACATTTGCATTGGATAATTATTTTCACGGCATATTAGTGGTATCCATAAGTTGTTTTCTTTGAATTTAATATACATTGCCGTCCAGTGACAATAATTTAACTTATTATAACATAACTCATATTCTAGTTAAATATATTGGCATTTAGTATGATATAAATATATGTATTGACATTTTACTGTATTCTGTATTCTATATTCTATAAATATATTGACATTTGACTGTATTCTATGGTCTATAAATATATTGACATTTGATTATATTCCATATTCTATAAGTATATTGACATTTGACTAAATTCTATATTCTATAAATATATTGACATTTTACTGTATTCTATATTTTATAAATACATTGACATTTGACTATATTCTATATTCTTTAAATATATTGACATTTGACTATATTCTGTATTCTATATTTCTATATTCTATAAATATATTAATACTTGACTATATTCTATAAATATATTGACATTTGACTATATTCTATATTTTATAAAAATATTGACATTTGACTGTTTATTGTTAAATTATATTATAAATTGAAACTAATTAACTATTAACTCTTAAATAAAATAAAATTTTGTACAGTATCAGAAGACAAGATTACTTATGAGTAAACCCCTAAATATATATATCGTCACGTCCAAATATATAGTGTCCCTTCCTTCTGACACAGTTTCCAACTGTGTCGATAATGTATAAAAGCAATATGTTTTTCTCGGGATTGCATTTCGCGAGAAATTTCATTTCATCATACACGGTTAAGGGGTTAAATGGTACGAGTATTTACGCGGACGAGTCGATGAATTCGAAATTCGCGTCGCGTTGCTTCGGCCGGCAACGTAGCAGCGTAATCTAACCTCGTTAGCGTTGGTCGTCGAGTGCTTAAACACTGTCGTCACTGTTACACACGATGCACCATTAAGTTCGTCAACTTAATTCGCCCGTGACCTCTTTGAACAACTCTCGCTCGTCTTTCTGCAAAGAACCAATGGGATTCCAAACCCTTCGCGAACCAAAGAAATACACCGATCGTTGCCTCGATTAACCAATCCCATAATCTTCCTACTCCTCGTGCCTCGCTACTATTTTTCTTACTTCTTCTTCTATTTTTCTTCGCGTTTTCTTCTCTCTACCCATTTCTCTTTCTCTTTGCAAGTTTTCTCTCAGAACTTTTACCAACTCTCTCTCTCTCTCTCTCTCTCTCTCTCTTTCACCATCTTCGTTTTACTATTTCAATCGTCTTGTTTTCATCCTCCATCTCGGATATTTTCGTTCTTCAGACTTTCAGCGTTTCCTCTTCCCTCCCAGTTCTTCTTAGCGAGATCTCATCGCATCTCGCTTCTTTCTTATTTCCATTCAGTTCTGCTCTCTCTCTTTTCCGAATTTTTCTCTTCCTCGTTTAAATTTTCTTTTCTTTCTTCCACTCCCTCCCCACTCTGCTTCACGCTTTCGGATTCTTCCCCGCTTTAATCTGATACTTTTCTCTCTCTTCGTCTTCCTCCCCCTCTTCACGTCATTTCTCCACCGCTCCCCCTTCACTCGTGCTCGCTTTTTCGTTAGTTTGACCTCCGCGAGAGTCGAACGAAACGTAGTTTTCAGCAAGTTCACACCGGTGGCTCGCGATGGTCCGGCATTTCTCGAACGAAAGAATTTTTCCGGCTACTCGATTCCCTCTCCTCACATTCTTCGACGGCCGCCGCTCTCTTTGATATCCTTTCGCCCTCGCCAGCTTCGCACGGTCAATTACAAACGAGGCGTGATTAAAGATTATCCAGTTTGAAGGGGCCGCGCCAACTCGACCCGTTCGCTCGTTGAAGCTTAACCTCCCCTTCCGCTCTACACCACTTGACCAGGTCTCCCGTTATTAGCTGCTCCGTAACGAAAGGCGGCGAGTCGGCTTCTTTCGGATATCGCGTCGATTTCGAATTTTTTCTTTTTTTTTTCTTTTCTTTTTCGCACGTGCTCGAGCGAGAGATCTGGTAACTCGAGTTACGAGCAGACTGTTTTAAAACCGAAGGTTTTCACCCCTTGGCTACGGCAGACTTTGATACGTAGCATACGGTGAGTAGTTCAATCGCGAGATATACTGATTTTTCGTCCAGCATTTCTCAGAATGTGTATTGAAATAATCGAAACACTAGCGTTAAACCAGTATTATTTATTTATTAGTGCACGCACTAAAAATTTAACAATAATTTTAAAATTATATTTCATAATATATCTAACAATCTAATAATCTAACAATGTAATAAGTTATGATACTATTCGAAACATGAGTCGATACAATCCTACATCACGTTCTACCGTTATGTTTTCTACACGCTACACATTTACGTCATCTTGTGATTAATTTATCACCACACCTTTTCATTTCGAATGAAACAACTGTAAAGTAATCACGTTTAAATAATATACGACCAACGCGAAAGATGTAATTGTTGAATCAGAATTCACTTACGCCTGATCCAATATCTTTTTGTTGCAATTACTGTCAATAACATCTGTCGGGCATCTATAGGCGCCTTTAGTTTGATTCGAGCAATGTTATACGAGCCGCCTATAGGCGTCTTTCATCCCGGAGAGTGCCTATAGGCGTCGTCCAAGGGATTAAATAATATATTTCTTACGACAAGTATCTCGCTCGTGACAAGCACGTAGCGGATTTCAATGTTGGAAATTTAATGCACGCTCGAAGTTTTAATGAACTCGACGTTACGCGTCATTAGAAAACAAAAAAGTTCGTGATAAGCAGAGGAACGCAATTAGGGGAGCGTCGCGATTCAGCAACCCTGGGTTCACTGTCGTGAATATTGCACGGCGTCAGTTCGAGGGGATCCAAACCTCACGGTTTAAATCACGGTTTCCCGGCAGCTAGAAACCGACGAACACCACGAATATTCCTCGAGCATTCTGGTGGCGCCGAGCTCTCCTTCATCTGTCAAGCCAGGCTCCCCTTTTCTTTGATTATTCACGAAGAAAATTCACCGCGACGTCTATCGAGTCGATACTTTACGCGGCCTGATCGTTGTTTATTCAGGAATTTCCCTCGTAGCCGCGGTAAGCAACCTTTAATCAATATTCTTCTTAAATGTTTGATCTCCATCTCGGTGCAAATACGGGTACGATGGAATTATTCTATCAGCATTCCGAGGAGAAGGATCGTCAGGGAATCCTGGGAAAAAGGTGTGTCCTCCGCAATTCCTCGCGTCTTCGTGACAGGTCATTCTTTAGTTGGATTCGTTTACTCGGCCTGATATCCGAATCTTCGGACCACCAGCCGTAAAATATCTTGACAGCCTCCGCGAGGACGAGCATTTTTCTCTTTCTTGGAAACTTTTTTTTTTTTGTAGAATACCAGCAATTTATTTACAAAGTAATGAATGACGCGGCGTTAGAAACAATAACGTCCTGTCCAAGTGGTATTTAGCAAATTTGGAATTTTGTTGATCATATTTTTCTAAGATAATTTTTCTCATTTGAGTTTAAAACAATCGTCAAACATGTATAGTATAGGAGTTGGTTGTACATATTTCTAATCTCCGGAAAGTTGATTTTGTGAACTTTCGTAAGAGAACAGTGAGAAGTCTAGTTTGTGCGAATTATTCCGAATCTTACGAGTTATTTTAGGTGTCAATTGACTCACGACTACTTCTGTCCTCGGGAAGTTCTTTTAATTTTTTTACGCCATTTGTTTTTCACTGTAGACATCTGTTCGGATATCGTATTATTACATTGTATCACAGAGAAGAGTCAAGCAGTAACAAACACTCCAAGTTTTTCTATTATAACTTGGTCAATTTTTGATAAAAATCAAGCTTTAAAGAAAGAAATTTGTAGTAAGAATATTAGAGGATAGAGATAAATTTCGTCATAAGGATTAATAATTGTCCAGCATCGGATACCTACTTAAATAAATAGTAAATTTCAGGGTCTACATAATTGACAATGTTAATAAAAAGACATATAAATGGAACGAAATCTTTATTTAAATGTCACAAGCGAAATAATCGACGTATTTTTTTCTTTTTTCCTTGGAAAAAAGCTTCAGCGGCCTGCTTTATAATCGTTTTCTCTTTGAGCAATATTTTCAAAGCTGCTCTCACGTTGTCCTCAGTCCATTTTTCTCTTTTCTCTTCAATTTCAGATATTTTTCTACATAAAAATGAAGAAGAAAAGCACCTAAGAGGACTTTAATCACGAAAAAAAATTTGTTTAAACTTGCCCGGTACTACGCGACGAGCACGTAGAGAAAGACTTACAATTAGCTTTGATACGTAATGTGCAAAGTAAATCGCAGAGAATGAAGCATTTATGTCCAAAAATAATACACGTAATAGTCCAGAAATAATGTACGTAATACAACAAAATTATTTGCTTACCTAAAAAATAACTTTTGTCGTACAAAATTTAGTAGAGAAAGACTTACAATTAGTTTTGATACGTAACGTGCAAAGTAAATCGCAGAGAATTTGTGTTCAAAAGTAATACACGTAATAGTCCAGAAATAATGTACGTAATACAACAAAATTATTTGCTTACCTAAAAAATAACTTTTGTCGTACAAAATTTAGTAGAGAATGATTTACAATTAGTTTTGATACGCAACGTGCAAAGTAAATCGCAGAGAATGAAGCATTTGTGTTCGAAAGTAATACACGTAATAGTCCACAAATAATGTACGTAATACAACAAAATTATTTGCTTACCTAAAAAATAACTTTTGTCATACAAAATAGCAGCTTGTATCTCTGGTACTATTGAAAAAAAAGTACGACGCAGGAATACGTTGTTTAATTAATTTCTTCATCGATAGTGCAATAAGAACAAAGAACTACCTTTAGTCCTAATTAGCGTACTACTCTTCCTCATAACATCAAACTCATTATAGTTCATCATAACATCAAGTTCATTATAGTTATTAGCAATTGCAAGAGAAGGAAATCCGAGCAAGCACGACGTCTCCTTCGAACAATCGAGTACGAAGAGTTGTCCGAACGACGAATTGGTGACGGTGATTTCTCGTAGTTTCATTTCATCGTTGGAAATCTACCGCGAGTTGGAGATTTCCAGCAACTGTCGAAGCTCCTCCCCGCGAGCTAAATTGAGTCTCCTTAACGATGCAAGCGATAGACGAACAAACGCGAAACAAATCCTCGTAAACGCGCCGACAGCGTAAAGCGCATTCCCCTCCCTTTCTGGGAAGGGGTATTGTGTCTCATGGCGAACGAAAACCAGCCACCGTCGCGGATACGCGTCGAACAACGCGTTACGTTGTTGCACCGGCTCGCGTACTTTTGTTCCGTAACAATATAACACGGATACCTGTAATATCCGTCACAGCCGGATTACAGATCCGCAACGTTATCCGGATAACGCACACATCCGACGCTTGTCTGCTGCCGGATTACGAATGTACACGCCGATCCATCCCCGCCTCTCCCCTGCAACGTTACATTGATATTCTAATGCCGCGGATGTTCGAACGTCTGAGAATATTTTCCGCGGTTTCCTCTCGCGCAACTTTCTCGCACGGCACGCACATAAAATTATCTTGAACGAACATCGCGAGAGGAGGGGGGAGCCGTGAAGCTATTCCGTTGGTAACTTTGATATTGCAACGTCGAATTTTGATAGGTTGTTCAATTTCGTTGATAAAACGAAAACGGGCGAGGGATATATTATGGTAAAGGTTCTATGAATACGTTATGCCTGATTTTTGGATGCTTCCTTTTTTTCTTTTTTTTTTTTTTTTTTTTCCTCGCGATATAGCCATTCCAGAGTGAAATCGATCCACTGGTAATCGCATTTGACGTGAAACAGAAATATTGTTCGCGCGCAGTGTGTTACGCCGCATCTGGGGCAATTGATGTAACTATCCACTCTCCAAGTGGAAAATTGCAGTCGTAACGTTGCAGCGCGTTTTAAGAACGACCGGCTGGAAACATATTTCGACTCGTCAGTGTGGATGAAATTTCGTGCTACGGCTAATAATCAACGCGCAATATGTATAAAAATATTCGTGAAAATAATGCTCGCTTAGAATGCCTTTGCCATTTTCAAGATCGACATATTCTCCGGAGGGAAAAGGATCGCGAATACTTGATAAATTTCTTGTTTAAATATTAAAACTTTGTGGATCTGTCATTGCCATAAATTTTTCTCAAGATGTCAAGAAAATTCGCGTTTCTCGACTAGGCGATATCCGATGGAATTTCGTAATTTAAATAAAATACGAATACACGTTTTTTTTACTCCAGAGGTGGCGAACTGGCGGCCTTTGCCCCCCACTTTTCTGATCGCTAGCGCTATCCCCTCCACTGCATCGATCTCTGCATTGCGTTGAGAGTGTCCCGGCTACAATACTCGTATTAGATATACATATAAATTGTTTTCTTTACCGAAGCCGCTAAAGTTAAAGGAAAATAGGAAAAATATTTTGAACAGAGTGGGGATTAATTTTCATGGTGGGGGATTGAGTGAGTCAATCCCCCGCAATGATAGCTTTCCCCGTCGCTTTAAAAGCCGAGCCTCAAGCTCGAATTAATATCTGTAATATAATTCACGCGACGCAAATAAGAGCTTCTTCGTTTTCTCAGCGTGGCGAAGATATTTTCAACCAAACGACTCGTTTTCGTTCGCAGACTGTCGATCGAAGCTACGTTCGTTCTCCTCCGAATGAAATTACAGTTCAAACTCTCGACTACCTTTCGTAAAAGATTCATTCGGACTGAAATGTTACGACATTCCCGAGATCGTGCAATCATCGTGTAACGAAGGATGACATTGGCTCGCACGAGTAATTCTCGCCCGAAGTTACACACATTAATTTTGCAACGTTTCCTACGTCAATTTCAAATCTATCGTGATCTACTTTCGTTCGAAATTATCCTGAGAAAAATTGTGAGGAAATCTTTTGTTAATACGTGCAATGACAGTGAAGAGCGTAACTGTGCAGTGACAATGAAAAATTGTCAATAATTTAAACTGATATAACCTCTGATACATTTATAACTGTGAAGCTTATACTTTGACAGTCATAAATTCATTTCTTATTCGAAAATGATTTTACATTATGCAGCGGCTGAAATTAAAAAGTTTCTTTCATAATTAAATATAAATCTCGAAGATTGAAATTTTCACTTTACCCAACAAAAACAACCCCGTGATACAATTGCCATACAATTTCTTTTTTTAACTATTTTACTGAACTTGGAACATTAAAGTCAGAGGAGGAAATTTTTTGAATTCCTGTCATTTCAATCTTAACGTTTAATAAAATCCCTGAAAAAGAAATCGTGCAACAAGTTTCAAGGGAGGCTTCGTTCTTCGAAACGATGGTAGACCTACTCACTTGAAAAATTTTTTAAATATTTCTGCACGCTTCTCAGTTGTTGGAAGCAAAAAGATGATCGACAATTTCGAATTGTCATTGCTCTTCGCCGTATCCTCGTGTCGCACGTAACAGGAAATGATCTAAATAGTCGCTGTATTTTCTTCTTACGTCACACGTAATAGAAGATGACAGTATCTAAAGAATCCAAGAATATTATCCAAACGAAAGAAAGAAGAAAGTTCGCTCGAACGCCTGCTTGACTGATCAGACTCGATATATCCCAGATAGCTCCATTTGTTACGAACCACGGTACTCTCTTTCGTTCTCGATCATAACCTGCGGTTTTCAGCTTCCTCGCGATGACCCTGGACGCAATATCATCGTTGAACGATACAGCCGAACCAGCAGACCGGAGTCATTCCCCCATGTGACACTTCGTTTCCCCCGTAGCGTCTCCATTATATCGCTTTCACGGCTGTCTTTCCATCGAGTGTTCTCCCCCTTCACTCCTCGTCGTTCAATTTCCTCGTTTGACGGACGAAAACAGCCGGGGAGTATGAAGCGACTCGTTGCATCAACGTCTTCCTCCTCCTCCATCGTTCCATCGATCCCCTGATTTTTCGTTCACGCCTAACTGTAAACAGCCAACGAGTGTTCGTTTATTCCCCAAGTAAGCTGTTATAATTCATTAACTCGTTACGCGCGAATAAAACGTTCGATTCGTGAACGTGATTTAGTATTTGCTTTCTATGAAGGAGGATTCGCAATGGCCCCCGTATTCTCGTCAGTCAGTTCTACGCGAAGATTATTTGTTCCTCGTCAACGTTCGTCGAGATAACTGAACGGATAACTGATAAAGTTCTCCGGGCGACGAATGAATTTAAATGGAAGCGAGTCGTTTGTCTCTTGAGCCGGCGTCTGCAACGAAAAGTGCAAGACCGAACAGTTGATCAGCCAGTAACTGAAACAATCTCGTTTCGTCGAGCGTTCATGTAACTTCCAAACGAGATGTAAATTCCATCGAGCGAGCCTCCGTTCATATTCCAATGCGACGCATTCGTATTTCGAACACGGATGACACAGGCACCGGTTCGTAGCCGCGCGGTTAGTAATTGCGTCGTTGCGTGGAGAGCGGCGAATTAAAATCGCGACCAATTAAAACACGGGGAGAGGCAAGTTTTATCGGGGTAACCAGCGACGGTGGCGGTTCAAAGAGCTCTACTATCAAATTAAGATCAAATTAAGGAGCGACGTTGTCGAGCGGGAGCGCGGACAATATTTCGCTGAATCCAGGAGGAGCAATTCCGCGGGCCGCGTCGCGTCGCAATCGCTTTTCCAGCCGCAGCCGCGAGAAAATCCATTTCGACGGTAATAAAACGCTGGTTTTTCGAGCGACGGCGAAATGTCTGTCGCAGCTAACGATCATTCCGGCCGCGTTGCTTTACCTTTTTATTTTTTCTTTTCTTTCTTTTTTTTTTTTTTTTTTTTTCTCGTTCCGCTCGCCCCGGCTCAGTCACCGCGCCTCTATTTTTTTGTTCATTTCGTTCATTTTCGATTCTCCGAGCCACCCCCGAGTCATTTCCACTCCGTGCAATCTCGTCGTCAGAAACGGCAGCAGCTCCGTTGCTCGACGAACGGCGGTGTCGATAATTTATTCTTGAAAGGCCGTTTCCCTCTGTATGTAATTCACGCTCGAAGCCGCGTACTTGCGTCTAGAGGACTCCGCCATTGATCGAATCGCGTTAATCGACGAGAAGCTGCCACTGCACAACCTGATTAACTCTAAATCCTAACCATACCGGCACTTGTGGTTAAATAACGCTGTACGAGCAACTTGTTGGTGGCTATGCTTCGCTAACCAGTTGCTGCACGCCGTGAAATTCGGCGAGAAACGTGAATAATCCTCGATTTTTCATTTTTCTCACTCTCCTCGGGAATGTCATAAGATGTGCAGTGGATTCGGCAAGGTATTGCTCTCTTGCAGTATATTTTTTTTTTTTTTTTAACAAATGAAAAATATGTCCAGTAGCAATTTTTAACATTGTGATTATGTCACGATAATGATATAAAAATTTGTAATATTCACGTGTCGTGGCCCACTGATTGCCGAAGGGTATTTTGTAATTTTTTTGACAACGCCATTTGACTTGTAATATCGAATTATACTTTCACGATTGAAAGGAGAAGCAACTTACGATCCTACGGAGTATGAATTTGAACTTTCAACTTTTCAGTTCTTCAGACTGAAGATTAATAACTATACACATTGCTAGTAACCTAACACGATGTGACATGTTGCAATCATTCATTTTACCGAATACTGAGAAAAAGATCGCACATTTAGGCACTGGAATTACGAGTGTGTCAATTTTTATATTCCCTGTATTACTATTACTGCACAATACAACTCATTATTGCAAATTTGAGTTGATTTATTTTAGGTACCATACGTATTGCAAATTTTATTTTACCTTACTACCACTACCTTTACCTTACTATTCTACTTTACTTTAATCTCACGCATAATTCTAGTAACATGCGAATGTTCTGTTTTATACATCTAGTAATCTCTTATATACGCAAATTTGCACTTTTATTGAATACTACTCAATTTTTGTTTGGTCCAGTTTCTTTAAATCATCTCCTTTTTCATTCGTATCTACAGAAATCTCTTATTTTCATGGTTTCTTGCAATTTTTTTTCTTTCTTTTCGTTTTGATTCTTATTATAAATGCTTGTTTTACTATTTCTATGCTGCTCAAGTTTTATTGTTTTTATGAAAATACATGAAATACATTGTATTGTTTTATTATTTTATTGTTTCTATGCCGCTATGCTTTCTTCTTTAGTTGGTCATATACTGGTATTATTAGATCATTATATATACTGAATCACTCATAGCATTATGTATTATTTAGATCCTCTTCTATGCGTTGTAAATTGAGAATATTTCATCTTCTTGCATTGTTTGTTTCTCGATGTACTGATAGTCTAATATTTCTCTTTCTGATAGCCTTGCAATTAATTGGGTCATTACCCTTACTACTATTAATAGTGTTTTGTACCATAACTACTTTTCTTCTTCTCCTAGATCATGTGCTTTCAGTTCCTTATGTATTGCACTGTGTGTAGAGTTTTCTGCTCTTTCCATGTCTACTCTTTTATTTTCTCCTCTCTATTGTTCTCTATTGTTCATTACTGGAAATTGCCACCGCGCGCATTACCATTTTCCAAGTCAATTATCTGCATAAACTAAAAATTTTGCTAATACATCATCTGTATAAATGCATTGCTGAAAAGCTAAGTGTGCCAACGCTTTCTTCATCCACTGCATATTTTCAAGGTGAAAAAGTTATTTGCAACCGGTATTGTATTTCTCTCTGGCTGTCAAGCGTTGTAGAAATGAAGAATCAGCAAAAATGGACTTTTCATGTTTTTTCATCCTTGCGTATTAGTTGCAGTCATTCACAGTCCCGAGCGGAGTCACATCGAGCGGCAGCTCGACGAAAAATATTGTTATTCTGTTTTGGAATACGCGCGTATTCAAGCTTGTCTTTGGCTCTAAATGTCAGTTTCCCATTCATGTCGCGAAATAAGAATTCGACGATGATGTTTCTGCTTCTCGATTGACGCGTTGTTGATGTGCTTTCCAGACGTTTCGAAAGTTCTTTCGTGTACTTCAATCTGAAGTATGTGCATACATGGTGGGAAGAAAAGTTTGTTGCTACCATAGATGAATTCTATACTTTCAATTTGATAGAGATACGTGTAAGGAACTTGTCGCGAAATTGAGCTTGAATTTCAAAGTTAAAATTTATTTTTTCCATTGTATTCTCTTTTTCTTTTTCTTTTTGTTTTGTATTCTATTTAACACGAAAGTGAAACTTTTCCAAGGAACCATAGGTCGCAACATAATAGTTCTCTTGAAAAATGGCAAGAAAAAAAAAAAAAATCACTGTGGACGCGTGCGTTCTAACAGCGACTTTATGATTCTGGATATCTATATTACATAATTTTCATATTAACTTTCATATTTCACTAACACTTGATTTATCACAGTTGTAGCATCAGCGTGAGTCTAAATAATCAAATGATATAACTGTTAATATTATTCGAAATATAAATATCCACGTGTTCAGAACTGTAAAGTCGCTGTTAGAACGCGCGTTAAAAACGATTGAGAAACTTTTTTAAGAAAGTCGTACGATTTTTTCTAAATTACAAGAATTTAAACATTTGTCGTTCGAATATCAATGGGAATCGCTGTAGTTCTTTACGAAAAGAACACACTTTACTCGACGATGCTGCGTCGATCAATACGCGAAGAAAGAACGACTCAAGAAACACGGACAAATAGTTGGCTAACAGGTAAGCGCAATTTCCATAATATCATCTCGGCAACAAATTGTTTCTCCCTCTCTTCTCTCTATTAAAATTTCAGCCGGTGCCGCCCTATTTCGGAGCTCGAGCTTGCGAAAACCGGCACAAAGGAGGGTGGCGCGCGCCGGTTTAAGGGCGACGTGAATTCGATGCTTATGAATTCACGATACATATTCCGGCGTGGCTGCGCGAAAGAGCAAGAGGCGTAGGATACACGGGAAGTGGAAAGTCGACGAGAGAGAGTGAGAAAGAGAGAGAGAGAGAGAGAGAGAGAAAACGAAGGGTTAGACGAGATGCAGGAGAGAGCAGCGCAAGCTCGTAAGCTCTAATCGTTCGAGCCAGGGTATTACTACGCGATTCTCGAGTATGCACTTCCTGCGAAAGCAGCGTAATCCCGATTTCATACTGTTGCATGTTTAACCCGCGTGCAGTGTTTAACGATGCCATCGATCGGGATAACATAGTCTGTTAACGAAGAACGGTCGTGTCGCGAGGGGTTAAAATGCAAACGATGCATGTTTGAATAGGGACGAAAGGTTCGATGCTCGATTATACGCAACCGTCACCGGTTTTCGACACTTTGTCGACATCTCATCCGCTTTGCGACGACGCGTTGCTGGTTTCGCCTTTTTATTCTTCTTTTTTTTTTTTTTTTTTTTTTTTTTTTTTTCCAGACCGTGACCGACAGACCACGATCGCGTTCGACTTTCACCATTTGTTTCTGGAATGTTGCGCAGTTGAACGTTGTGCTCGAACGGTGAATGAATGGTTGGCTCGATTGGTTACTTCTGAATTATTCGAGACAATCGAGGATGAGTGTGACGTTTATTGTAACAAGGTGTTCGAGATGTTAAACGTCAGACGTTTGTCAACACGTTCGAGAGATCGAGATTTGAGTAAAAAAATATTTTATACACAACTGGTCGACTACGCTAAACTATTTTCATTTTCGCATTGATTTATATTTACTTGCTCAAAGTGATCTCTGTGCACGCAAGCATGCTTCCACGCACCTGCACTCACTGTGAATGTTTCAACAAGATGAATTCATCAGATTCAAACGCATCCTCGATTTCGTGTGGCTCCTATACAAAAAATTACATACATTTCGATGAATCGACCCAATGGCGTGTGGAACGTCTTTTTTTTTTTACTGAAAATGACTTTCCAAATGTTTTGGTAAAGTCTCACGGTTGGATCTGTGCTTAAGATCAAACTAAGATTGAACTAAGCTAAATAGGTTCTACCACACGCGATTGCTCGTTGCTCCTTTTCACTCGACGGTCGGATCCACGTTGTCTACTACACCTAACGATTAAATTCACACTAGTTACACTAGTTACACTCAATATCCATACCCTCGTTGTCATTCTTCTTCTCTTTCACACTTCAGCCTAACATCATATTATTTTAGAAGTCTACAGGTGATCTTAAGATCATAGCTTTGATCTGCATTATAGATTCCAGCACGGAAGTTCATTAAATTATTCATCGCGTCCCAATTCCGCGAGATGAAAAAAATCGAAAAGACGAGAAACATCGATCAGACAAAATTATTCAAACGTCCTATTAACCGAGGATCGATCGCATCGTCCGGATAATAGTTCGCATAAAGTATAAGCTATTACATCCGCGAGTTACGGACATCGCTTGGATATCGCTAATTCCTCTGCTTGAAAATTTTTATGATTCTGTTCACGGAGCACGGGAGAACGTGATCCGATAAAATGGATGTTAATTTCAGGAGAAATGTATGATTTAATGACGGGGAGGAAAAGGATCGGTGAGACGGAGTGAAATACCATGGTCATAGTTCAAATGCGATTTTTATCCGTTGTTCGATTATCTGATTTCGGTGATACTAATTAATTCGGATAATCG
Organism: Frieseomelitta varia; assembly: GCF_011392965.1. Classification (NCBI taxonomy): domain Eukaryota; kingdom Metazoa; phylum Arthropoda; class Insecta; order Hymenoptera; family Apidae; genus Frieseomelitta; species Frieseomelitta varia. The sequence continues at coordinate 764,893 of NW_025110194.1, read as the reverse complement.
AGTGAATTAACAATGTCGGACAACGTATAGAAATAGGCCATCCGTTCCATTCGGAGTGTCTCGTTTTAATTTGCTGCACGCAATTATTCGCTATTCGACAAAATGTTTGAAACAAAACTTAAGGACACTTTACGGTGACCGCTAGATTTGTCTACATAGGTGAAGGTCAACACTATTTTTTTTTTCTTAAATAAAATTATTTAATTTAATTGTTTTATGCATTAATCGATAAAGCTCGGCGATCTCTATGAAAAAGTGTTAATCTATGTATGTCGAAAAGTTATTAGTTTTATTTCAATTTTGATTTTACAGAAAAAAAGACAGAACAAGCCAGAGATACGAACAAACAAGAATATTGTTCCTGTTTTACCTCGTTTATCATGCAATAGATTTTACAATAAAATTATAGTTGAAGTATCTTTCAAACTTTTTCGATAATTGCTCGATACACGTAATTCGGTACATTTTTCACAGAGAATGCCGAACTTCGTCGATTAATACATAAAAAAGGAAACGTATAATTTCATTTAAAAAACTGATCTTGAGATCCCGCCACAGATCCAACGATCGTTGCATGTTTTACTTGAGACATTTTCTACAAGAGATAATTGCGACGATAGAAATAATAATGTAAGGTCCCGTATCATTTACAAGATTGAACTCGTTTCAAAACCTGTTCGACACGTGATCGAACGTACAAGTCACTTCATATAGTTCTTCAATTAACGTCAATTCCTCGTGAAAACGATTAAGGAGCTTCGACAGAGTAAACGAAACCTGTTAAATGTGTGTTCAATGTACGTTAAACCTGTTAAATATATATATATTTTAATTGAATATTGCCAATCAGCTCTCCGAAGTTTCATTTCATGGATATTTCCTCGCGATCGGCCGATAGTTAACTCGCAACTGTCGATAAAATTCCTTCGACTCCATTTCGCCGAGAGTTCTGAAAAGTTACCGTCGCGCGTCCTAATGACCGATCTAAAGTTCAAACGAGAGAGACAAGAACGCGGACGCCGGATCGATCGGCCCGGACATAAATTCTAATCCAAAATAAACGAGCTGAAATTCCGATTGGGAATGTCGAAGGGGAATGTTGAACCACCGACTTTGCGCTTTAACCTTTATCCAATTTTACTGAACTTCGCGGTGTAAATTACGCAGGCGAGACTCTATTCGCGCTGCATAGCAAAAGATTTCTTTCGCCGTGGAGAATCCAAAAACTCGCGAGCGAGTTCTTTAATATTTCCGGAAACGGGACGGAATAACCGTGAGCGAACGTCACTTTCCGTCGAACTGCCGCGAAGGAGTAAATTCTTCAGCTCGAAAAAAAGAGTCGTCGGCAGAGATACACTCTTGGAAACAAGGTTACCCGTTCCACACTCACTTGGATTCAATTTCTGCTCCTTCGCAAAATGGATAGCGTTTATTAACCCCTTCGCTAGCAGCGCTCCCACTGAATCCCGCGTCAAAAGTGAGAACCATTGATCGAATTATATTCCAAGTCTTTCAATCCGCTTTGGAATAGAATTTCCTGGTAACAACTGGCCTAATTTCTCAAATCTAACCTTAAATTCTTGAGAGAGATTAATAGTCAACCTATAATTGGCTCGTTTGCAATTGCAATTAAGAAAAATTTTACAATAAGTTTTCATCAGTATAAATGTTCCTAACCTAACTTAACCTAACCTAATTTTTCAAGTCCAATCTTAAATTTTTAAGAGATTACCAGATAACCTATAACCGGTATTTTCCCAACTTGCAATTTCAATGAAGAAAGATTTTTTGTTACAATAATTTTTCATCGCATAAAGATTCCACTGTAAAAATCCCGCTTAACCAAATTTTTCAAATCTAACCTTAAATTTTTAAGAGATTAACAGTTGACCTACGACCGGTCTTTTCCCAGTTAAAATTGCAATTAAGAAAGATTCTTTTGCTACAATAATTTCTCATCGTATAAAGATTCCACTGTAAACATTTCACCTAACCTAACTTGACCCAATTTTTCAAATCTAACCTTAAATTTTTAAGAGATTAACAGTTGACCTACAGCCGGTCTTTTCCCAGTTACAATTGCATTTAAGAAAGATCTTTTTACTACAATAATTTCTCATCGTATAAAGATTCCACTGTTGAATAGAAAAAAAATAGAAAAAGCTCGTCTCGATGGCTAAAGTATCATGTATCTTTCCAATACGTACATATATATATCCGGCAATTGTAATGAAAGAATTGTACACGAGATCCAATGAAATTTCATTCAACGAATTACGCGGAAAGAGGAAAAAGGAAAAGCCAAACAAAGGGAAAGAAAAAGGAAGGGAGCTGAAGGAGTTGAAGACGCGAAATTAAATAGGAGAACGAGCAGGGAATAATCGGGTCGGCTGGTTAATGCTCGTGACCCGCTGCCTTTCGAATCTCCGATGGAAAGAGGGTTTTGAGCGCGGATAATCGGCGCTCTAATCTGGCGGTAAGCCAGACGCGATATTCCAGTTGTAACCACACCTCGTCGCGCGCTATCGAGCCGAACTAATCGAAACTTTGTTGGGTAAGGTCAACGGTCCGTCAAACTAATCGATCTGTAATTTTATGATCGACTTCAGTCTAAGCTCGTCGTGCACTCGCCAGCGCGGTGAACAAGTATTTTTTCTTTTTCTTTTTCTTTTTTTTTTTCTTTTTTACACGACCGTGTATACATTCCGGTGATTTATGAACCTTTGACGGCGGAAACAGCCTGGGAAACAGACCGTTGCTCTAGAATTCATATTTCAGACGTCGGTCGACGTCATCGATGTCGCTGGATTCGCCGAGATGAATACCACGGAGGAAAAATGAGTTTCTCGATGCACGGCTGTTTGGGATATTCCGCGGGAGAAGAATGAGCGTCGAGTTTTGCAAACTGTTGGGAAAATTTTATTAAAGCTCGCGACTCATTGGAGAAGATTTGGTCTCGTCTCTCGACGAAGAAAAGACCAAAAGTTTTCGCGTCAAAATTACCGCACGATTTCGAAGTTGATATCACCGACGATGTTTAATTTTGATGTGATAGCGTCACTTTCGAAAGAAATGAAATTACATTTCGGAAAGGAAAGAAAAGGAAAGGAAAAGAAAGAAGAAGAAATTGTGTCGGCAGGAAAGCGTTCTGCCCTGTTTATTTCGCTTTCAGCCAGTGGAATGGACGCCGAGTAAAATTAACAAGCGAAACAAAGCGACCTTTCCTCGGGCTACAAATTTTGACATGCACGGGATTTTTCTTTTCGCGACAGGGTTACTAGCCTCCCGCGAACACGATTTACGACACCGCTCTTGGACGTAATGCGCTCTAAAAAGACACATCTTTTCCGGCGTGGGTAGCTCGGATTCGTAAAACTCGCCGTGGAACGAACTCGTCTATCCCCTCTAACTAATCACGACTGTTCGTAAAACAGCGAATTTTATATCCCTCGGGACGCGAACCCTTCGGTCTGAATATATTCGAGATACCGGTTTTCCCCGCTCGGAGTGTAACGAAAAATATTACCTACCGTGCTGAAGCGATTGTGAACATAAAGCAGTATTTTATGTTATTAACATCTCTCGTCTCATTAATATCTAAATGAATTTTTTCGAAAATAAAACTTTTGACTTGAATTTAATAAAAAAACCACATATAATATATATATTATGCAGTAAAGAGCGTAACTGTGTTAATTTGAATGAAAAACTGTCAACAGTTTAAAGACTTTGAGAGAAAAAGATTAATTATATTAAAATGATTATATATAAATGTAACAATTCACATTTGAACGAAGTGAAATCTTCCACTTTGATGGTCGCGAGGCCGAATTTTTCAAAGATAATTTTACATCATGGAATAATGTAACGCGCGCTGAGGAAATTGTAAAAATTCAAACAACGAAATGAAAATATTGTAAAATTCTTTTCGTGACTAGATTTACCGCTGTTTTGAAAAATTGTGTTCTCTCCTTTTATAGCAACACCATAACACTTGTACAATTTCTTTTCACGCGTGCTAACAGCGATCTTATAGTTCTGGATTAGGATTCACTAACGTTTGATTTATCACAGTTGTAGCATCAGTGTGAGTCTAAATATGCAAATGACAAAACTAACTGGTAACATTCTTCGAAATATAAGTATAAACGTTACGTAACATAGCACCTCTATACTATAGTACCATAAAATCGCTGTTAGCAGGTACGCGTTCGCCGTGTTTCTTGCCATTTTCCAAACTATCAAGCTGCGACCAATGGTTCCTTGGAAAAGTTTTATTTTCGTGATAAGTAGAGTACAATGAAAAATTCTTGACCTTCGTATTCAAATTTTTTGTGGTGTTCTTTACATATCTCCATCAAATCGAAGGTGTAGTCATTCATCCATGACACTGTTCTTTCCACCTTGTACGTAATTAAGTAAGATAACAAAACGAATAGCAAAACTCGCGGTGTATCGATGTTACACGGAGCATTTTCGGATCCCGTACGGTCCGACGGATTATCCGGCGTTGAGTCGACGGAATTCTCGAAGAAAATTGGATCCCAAGCGGGCGGAATTCCTTGACCCGTGGTCGGCCCGGCGGAGCGTGGGCGCGAGCGCGCATAGGAAAAATTGCGCGACGCTCGCCAAGTTCCGAGTCGCTTTTTGCGGGGGTGTATCCAGCTTCGTGGATCGTCCGGTATTTTCGCGTCTCATTGTGCATCGACAAGCCGGGGAATGCCAGCTCGCGGCGATATTCTACCCTCGTTTCCAACAAGTCCAGCCACCTTTCTTCCTGCGCCACGAATTCCAACGAGTCCGTGGAACGCGGCGAGGGTGGCGACCCCCACCTTCCCCTGCGGTCGCGAGAATTCCGCGACCAGTTTTTTTATTTGCACCGCGTGAAAACGTATTCATCGTCGTAATTTCGAATTTCCGTTCTTGCATTAATCCTTTTCAATTCAAGGGTCAAGTTCACTCTTTCACGGATAAAAGAATTCACTCTTTCTTGCAAATTTCCCTACAGTTAATGTTTTTCTACAAATTTGCCGTTGCGACAGAAAGAAATCATCCGCTGCAAAGCCGTCGCTCCCGAAATATAATTCCAAAATTGACCGAGTCAAGATAACAATTAGTCGCTGGCACAATTATACGACAAAATGATATTCTTACTTCTACACTTTTGCCCCACCCATTATAGTTTCCTATCAATCCTTTTGCAGATCATATTCAACTTCTATGGGCTATAAATTAATCCTTTCGACGATTAGACTTGTTTTCTTGTAAATCAAAAATTCGCCCATAGATTTGATGAACGACACTAGATCTAAACAAAAGGAGCACGATTTTCGTTCGATTGATTGAAAATTTAGTGGTTGGAGAGAACACGAGGCAACGAGTGGACACTAGGAGGGAAAAACGGTCTGATTAGTCGACGATTGATGCTCGAGGTTCATCATCGTCTCAGAATCATCGTTGGTTGCGGCCCGCAATAACATCGTTACGCGAAACAATAACTCCGCAGGAAAGGATCGCGCATCGGTGCGCGATGCATTATTATGCGAGTTTTCTGATGTTCAAGCATCGTGTTCTTCCCCGAGAGAGAGAGAGAGAGAGAGAGAGAGAGAGAGAGAACGTTCGTTGCATTTACTGAAGCGTGGCGCCTTTTTTCAAACTTGCAACCTTTCACCCCCACTTCAAAACTCGGACCCACCTCGCACCCGTTTTCTGATTGTCCGAGTTTTTCTATACCTTTCAGAGGGAACGAACTTTTAACAAACAGAGGGAAAACAACGCGCAATGTTTCTCTCCCGTGGAAAATAAAAGTTGGATCGAGTCATGTTTTTTTTCTTTTCCGAGAGAAATCTTCCATTAAAAATCTGAGCGCGCGAGAAATCTTCCCTGGTGGCCTGTGTCTGTGACGCCAAGTTACTGGCGCAAAGTGATTAATAATAATTTAGCTGTGCAAAGCTACTGTGCGCACAACACTCTCGCGTGCAGAGCACGTCAATGAAGATAAAACTTTCGAGAATTCGACAGAGTGACGATAGAAAATTCAGTTCGAGATGCAGTCGTCGAACGAGTTAAGAGAGAGTTGTTCGAAACGCGGCGCAGCTGTGGGATTAGGCGCGATTTCTTTCAATCTGTTTACGCAAACTCGCACGGTTATGCGCGCTTGGTAATTGCGATTCGCGCAACCTGTCCCGCTCAGCATCCGCGCTTCACTGTTTCTCTCTGTCGAGCATGCCGCATCGAATTTCGAGCTGCGGCACAAGCATGTATTCGCGTGTGAGACGAAATACCGGCTTAACTCTCGCTGGCATCCGTACTTGGTGGTTATTCGACGCCGTCCTGGCAGCCAGTAACGGAAATTGCTAACGACGGTCCTACGGATAATCAAAACCGGTGCACGCTGGTGTATCATCATCAAGGGGGCGCGCGCGCGCGCGCGTGTGTGCTCGCTACTCCAACCACGAAATCATAGCTGATTGATCTTAAAGGGATTTGTGATCCGTACAAAGTGATATCTCCGTCTCGGTTAATTAACGTTACCGTCAATCTACACGTTGTTCTTCGAGTTGCCACGAGTTGGACGAAATTGACAACGATCGCGTATTTGTGGACTGATTTGCCAGCGAACAAAATTGAAAGATCTACGTCAGGATCGTATTACGCGTGATTCAACGCTCGACAGAGTGTTTAATTCTCGAATTGATCGGTACGAGAAGAATTGTACGCTGAGAATTGATTACGCTTAAACTGCAATTTAGTAAACTGTTTCATCGAATCGATTCGGGTCACTCGATGCGAAATACGAGTCGTTGTGAGGTTTGAACCTAACCTGCGAAGCTTCAAAGTTCCTAACCTAACTTGTAAAGTTTCGACGTTTGAACCTAACTTGTAAAGTTTCGACGTCTGAACCGAACCTGTGAGGTTTCAAATTTCCTAACCCAACCTGCGAAGTTTCGACGCTTGAATCTAACTTACGAAGTCTCGAAATTCCTAACCTAACTTATAATGTTTCAACGTCTGAACCTAATCTGTGAAGTTACAACCTGTCCTATGAAGTTCCAAAATTCCGTCGTACACTCTTACTACTGAAATTGCCCCTTTCTTCTGTTTTTGAAAATAATTTACGAGCAAGTACAATGTATATAACATGTGTCTGTCGGAAAGTGATTATTTATCACGTTCAAACAATCGTTGCGTGTCAACGTACTTTTAAGAATTAGTCAACTCCTATCCTATCTTCTCTTATCTTTATCCTTTAACAAATATTCTATCAACGATCTTTAATTTTAACTCACTTCTGAACCTCCACCTTTTCTTATTCGTCATCGAATCCGATCGGATCTCCTTTTACACTCGCTTCAACTAGACGATGCAAACAAACAAACAAAATTTTTGACCTTGAAATTCAAGGCAGGTTTCTCCATCAAGTCAAAGATGTAGAATTTATCTCTGACAGACTAGATAGATCTTTGATAGATCTCCGACAAACTTTTCTTTTCACTCTGTACAATGGTATTTTGTACAATAGTTGTGACAAAAACGACAAGATGAACGAAACGACCAGCGATCGCTGGGAATCAATCACTTTGTTCCTATATTAACAAGCACGTACAAGAACGTTCGGAACGTTCACATACAGATTCTGTAACTCGTCTTTGATCGGGAGGTCACATCAAACCTACACACAGGAGCCATTTCTCCTTGTCTGCAGCTAGACCACTTCTCGTCTGGCTCAAATTGGATCCTTTTCTGAAATCGTTTTCCGTCAGGTCAGCCACGTCTCCGGCAGTTGCCTCGTCGACAAGAAAAAAAAATCGATCGTTGGAGGGGGACAGGCTCTTCCTTGGATCTCTCCCTTGCTTTATTCAACGTGTCTGCGAGACGGCGTTAAGTTTTCACCGTACACCGAACGAATGACGACGCTCCGTTAACGTCACCTCTTCGCCATAGTCCTTCTTCGGTCTTTCTTGTTTCCAGTCGTTCGTCGTGCGGAATCTTGAAACTTTCAGAAGGATCACGCTTCCTTTTACGACGTCTTACAGCCGGGTAATCGCATCCGAGGATTCGGATGCATTGTTAACGAGAAGCTTATTGAACGTCCGGCCGTCTATTTAGCGTGCATTAGTGCGACAGATTGCGCACGGTTACGTGCCGTCGATTAGGTTACGAAAACCTTCTCCCCCTCCCTCTCGGATAACAAAAACACGATTGGCCCTCGTAACTCGATTTTCTTATCATGCCAGTGCGAATACGTGGCTCCAATTAGGCATTTTGGCAAAAAGGGCCATTTCTCGATGCCTCTGTTCAAGAAATTCATTTATTATATTTAATGACATTCGACATATGTATTTTTTGTATTGGACATACATAGTCGGAGGTCGTGGGCATTATTTGAATAAAATATTTGAAATTGTATTATTTTGACTTGATTCGAAGTAATCCCACGTTAGTTTATTTAAACAGACAAATGGCCCTTCTCGAAATTATTTAATTGTTTGACTAATCAGACATTTTTGTTATTCTGTTTCGTCGAATAATTTCTCAGATAGTTTCTAATTCCATGAACTTCACTTTGTTACTTTATTTCATTATGCTTTACAAAATCACTCGCCTCACTTGTTTACTCGTCGATTATTCGTTAATTTATTTCGGTACTCGAATAAAAGATTATTTGCAGTTGATTTGGACCTATAGCTGTAATATTATTTTCAAGTTTCGTTGTCGATTCCTCGTTTCGAATTTTCTACTTCTATTTCGAATGGAACGTGTCAACCCTGGTCAAGGTTAGGATTCTTGAAAGCAAGATATCGATGTTCCATTTCAATGCAACAACGCAAATACACTTCGCGAAGCATCTCCAGTAGGAGATGGTTCCGGCTTCGATAGTCAATAGCCAGTCTTCTACAAATAAAAATCGACTGAAGCAGCTGAACTGGGAAGAAAACCTGGCGACTGAAACAGTTTGTGCCATTCTGAGAGAAACTCTTAGGCAGTTCTTTGTGCCTCGCAAAATTGCCAGAGCTATGTTAAGTGACAATTGGCAAAGACGAGTAGAAACTGTTTAATACGATGCAACTGGTAATACGCGAGTTATACAACTGTATTCAACGAGAAGTTCACGAGGCCGGGGCGGACAAAATGGAGGATCCAAGATTGAATTTGCTTGAGAATACACAATATTCCTCGTAAACTACATTCTGTTTTATTTAACAGCGTGAAAAGTCACTTTCCTTCGAAAGTTCCATTTTCTTTCTTTCTTTTCTTTTTTTTTTCTTTCAAATGAAAAAGATTCTCCAAGGCAATGAAGCTGGATATTTAATACGAATTCCCAGCAAAATGAATTCCCGAGATTTAATATCTAACAAAAATCGGCTTGCCTGTTGAACAGCGCGAATCGTCTTCTCATTTATTGTAAGTCTGCCATAACAATTTCCTTTGATCCACCGCCTTCCTTTCATACATACTTTCTCGAGCAAATGTTCCGTTTAATTAAATCTCGTTCGAATGGCGAAACGGAGTGGGACGAGAATGATTCGACACCGGCCGTGATGGATTTATTAATAAATGCACGGCGGCAATACTCGTTCTACGTTGTGTCGGGGCCATTAAGAGGCTTTCGAAAGAAGTTGAACCAGCCCAGATCTAATTTAGCATCATTAATTACAATTGTCGCTGTGGTCGTGGGAACGGTCAGCCCCGTGTGCACGTGACGAAAGCGCTTACTAGACTAGTAACTTCTGTTGTTGCGAGCACAATGGACCGGCAGTCTCTTTCTCTGTCACGCTGTGCCACAATGTACTTTTTAGAAGCGCCTCGACCGTCGAAGAATCGTCACGGGACAATTGGCCGGACACTTGGATAAGTGCGCGATGATAAATTTAATTGCACGATGAACGTGCTTAACACGCTTCGATTCCATTCAACCAAGTGAGGTTGAGATTCCTCGGGGATTGAAAAATCTCTCGCCAACGATTTTTGCTGACTTATTTTAAGAATGTCGGGAAGCAGTATGTTTTCTTCTTTGTTTGAAATGAAAATTCCTGACTTTTGTTGCTGTCATAGATAGATGTGTGTTGCGAAAATTAGATTTTCAAGGTTCTTTTTTTTTTTTTTTGTTTATAAAAGTCTAAAGTGATTTGCTGGAAAAATATTCTGCGAGTATCGATTTTACGTGAAGGATTATTTTCTTAGAGAAGCTTGCTTTGTGAAGAGGAAAAGGAAATTAAAAGAATATGTCAGTTTAGAGCAACTAAACAAAAAAATTATAAAAATGTCATTCTTTGTGCTGTATACTTTTCACACATTCATGTACTTTCATATTTCTTGCCCATACACTTTTCCTTTTTGATGTTCCTGTGTAATGGAATAAGAAACCACTAACCTTATTCACTAAATTCTAAGCAGTCTGATGAGAACACGATTCAATTAGAGAACAAAACTCATTGTTCGACAGCAACGTTCGATTATTCAGCATTGTTCGACTCATCAACGACCAGCTTAGCTTCCCAGAATATATAATCTGAAGTCTGAAAATAGGGGGATTGAAAATCACCAGATCGAAATTTCAGAAAACCAACGTTGGTATTTATCGATATTTAAAGAATTTGAATATACAAGTTATATTGGTTTCCTCGGTATTACAGCATACTTATCCCATCGAAATTCAAAAAAAAAAATATAAGGTGTTTCTCCATAAAGTCGCTAATTACATTTGTTCAATAAAATTTGAATGAAAACAGAATGAAATTTGAAAGCAAAACGTCCCAGGTGAATCTATAAATATTTCGAAAAGAAATCGGACTCGAGTTAAAATAGTCCTATTTAGTTCTTCGGTTTCATTAGACTAGCTAATGAAAAATAAAAAAATCGAAAAAAATTGAAACGAAATAACCTACGAAAATTGCCAGTCCTCGTTATCGACTCCCTCGTTATCGTATCATTAACTTCTCTAATGTGTAAACTAATCTCTAATCGCAAAGTTGATAAAACAATTTTCGTTGCACTCCCCACGGGGCATTAATAATTCACGAGTGCCAGCAGCATGATACAGCAATACGCGTTTAACTGATTCGTTGTTACAGAGGATCGTCTTATTTCGTATGCTCCGTCGGGACTCGTCGGTTCGTCGAATCACGGAGCTTGGTTACTTGCACCGTTTTGACGTTGTTCACCGTATTCTCTGTCTTGGCGTCGCGTCGTGTCACGTCACGCGAGGGGGGAAAACTCGATTTTGCTGCGTAACCAAAGGAACACGCGTTTCTACACGTAGCTAACTGAGTAAGAAACGTAGACAGAGGGAATTTCGTCAACGACACGCTCCTTGCTCCTCTTCTCCTCCTTCTCGCCCTATGGCCACTTTGTTTCGCCCGTTTTCTACCCCATCCTGTAATCGCACAATCGCTGGTTAAGCAAACGGCGAGAGCGCGCCGGCTGAATAATGGCCGGCGACTCCTTGGATCTCGAACCAGTGCCGCGGAAAACGTAGCAGTTGCGCTTTTTGCGCTGTGTTTCGCGGCACATAAACGTGAAATACCGCGCTAATTTCGTATTCCCCTTCGATTCCGCGACGCAACGTTGCACCTCGCAGATGCGACCGCGGATAAAACAGCGACCCCCGTGTCCTCCCGTTCGCGTGAAACGATTTATGAATTTCTAGGGAAGATCATCTCGTGATTTCTTGCGTTCTGCCGCTGAATCGCGGGAATAGAGAGAGAGATCGAAACGCAGCGACTCACGTGGATTTTTAATACTGACAATATTTTATCGAACATCTACATTTGCATGTAGAATACCAAATATATAAAATATAAAAATATTTTACCACCTCGTTGCCGTCGCTATTCTGGCAAATCGAAATTGTTCTCGTGGAGTCAGTTTTCCACTGCGATTAATTCAAACGAAAAATTGTCGATACTTTTTAAAGTGACATAAATTCGTTAAAAAGTATCTACTCAGTCTCGTTTTAAACCGCGAAGCTTCTATTTTCACTACTTCTGAATTCGTCGAAATATTTTAATATTTTGAAACTGTTCTTTTCATTTAAGAAAACTGTAAAAATTCACAAAATTTTACTTATGACAGTCTTGGAGATTAAAATTATTTACAACAATCTTTGAAAACTTTACGAATGTCTTTCATTATTTTATTATACTTTGAGCAATAAGAATCTCAACATTTCGTTCAAAGTTCAATAAAATTGCAAAAAGAAAAAAAAATCGTACATCAAGTATTAAAAGATCATTGTAAAGAGAAAGTTTCAATTTTCAAAATCGGACGGCGGATCGAGGTTGCGAGAAATATTTTTCAAAGTTTTCGCAGATGTTTGAATATTTACGATTTTTAAGAATAAAGGTAAACTCTTACCATCTCACTCGCTGCACGACGTAAAAATATTTTCTAGGAAGAAAACTTTCAGGACAGTCAAAGTGCAAACTTTACGCTTGAAAATGAGGGCAAGTAGATTCTTACATGATTTTCTTTCACCAAGTTTATAACAATTTAAAGTATCGACAATTTCTCATCCCTGTATGCTCTCTCACTGTATGCCACTTACCACGAGTTTTTAAAATTATAAAACTCTCTAAACATCGGTAACTGTTGATGAAAGAATGATCGCCTATAGTCTATGACCTTATAGTCCGAACGTTCGCGTCAAACTATAATTAATCCCCTCGGATTAAGCCGGAGAGGCCAGCGAATTCTTGGCTCGAAACTGGCTGAATTGTAACGTATTTCATTCAGTGATAATTACGTTTCATTTGTACACGAAGCAGATCGACTCAATTAACAGAAATTCTGAAATACATGACCGCCTCCTGACCTACTAATTACGACTAGCTACTGTTGAAACCATTCACAAAACAGGGTCACTTGTTTGCGAGCTTTCAGCCGAAGCGTTCAGCTAATAAGCACACGTTCCTTAATTCAACGACAAATTACGCGTTCGTGTACAGCTATGCATGAATAAAAATAATGCGAATAAGCGTCACAATTAAGGCAGTCACTGAAACGACTGACTGTTCCTTTTTTCCGCGAAAGTAGGCGAGTTTCCCATTGGTCCCTCTCGGCCAAACTTTGCATAAACCAATTAGTAGTGTAATTTCGTTCGCGAATTACGCTGTACCGGCCGTAATCATCCAAAATTGAGAAACTGAAATATTTTCGGAACGATTAATTATATCAAAATCAAAATTTTTCTAGACGAAAATTTGAATGGTTTTCGAGAGAAGGATGAATTGATGTAATTATCAATTAACTAATTCTTCCTTTTAATGTGGATGTATAGAAAGCGTCTGAAAGTCAAGTTTCTGTTTTTGAAATATTATAATTTTTATCGCGTTGTATTATTTTTACACTGATCGATTCAGTTCGTCATTGCCTATAGAAAATAGCATTGCGTTGATGTTAAGTAATATGTTAAGAAACATACTTTAATAATACTTACAGAAAGTGTTTAGATGTTACTTCGAACACATTTTGTGATCTAATCGGAATAAATAATTAATGAACATTGCACAACTCCCATTTTCGTTGAAATATCTCCTGAACTATTGATTTTTTCGTATAAATAAATGGTTTTTATAGGGACGAGTTATTAAACGAGTCGAAGGGAATCGAAGGAAAAAAAAACAATCGCCTACCGTGCATCAATATACGAAAGACAACAATGCTACTCTCGGAACTCATTCGACTTTTGTCCTACAAACACTTTTCGATACAATTAAAAATTTGGTGCGTTTCGAAAATATTTCAGCTTTCAGTCTCAGATGATTCACCCCGCGCAACAACCTCAGCATTAACCTTGTTAATCAATATTTCTCGATGAACTGGTAATTCTCGGTCAACTCAAAAACTATCCCCCCCCCCCCTGTAAAAAAGTAATACCTCTGTATTGAAAGCAAACTCGATTTAACCGCGAATCGTTCGAAATTCAGCGAGGGTGGTGGGTCGCGGTGGCGCAACAGGGTCGATTAAACGCGCGCTCGCACGCAGGAGCAACCGGAACGAAGGAAAGAGCCGCGGTGCCCGCAACGACGGAAGTTGAAAACCACGTTCGCCAGCGTGGCCCGCCTGAAATTTTCAATTCACTTTAACGCTCCGGGGCACGCATAAATACGCGATGGCGCGGAATGCCAAATGGAGGTTGGCGCGGAGCGTGTGCATGCATGCAAATTCTGCTCTGTCGCTTTTCGCAATTACCGTCCAAGCAACGGTCTTGCCCTCCCTCCACCTCCCCCCTTTTCGCCGCCACCTTGTGGCCAGCGACGGACCACACACGACGAAAAGGAATTCGCCGGTCGCACGCCGGCTTTGTAGTCTCACTTCGTCGCGTATCACTTGGGTGTCTACACCGTGCACGCCAACGAGCTTTCCACGCCACTTTTGTCGACTCTCCTCGTTCGAGGTTGCGTTCAATTATGTAAGAAATAAACACCTCCGGAATACTGGTGGAGTCCTCGAACTCGCGCTAGCTCACGGGATGTATGCTACGTTACCGAGCGTTCACTACCGCGACCTTCGCGTTCACGGCGCGATTAAATCGTGTTCCCGGTGTTCTGGCAGGTTTTCAACTGTCTACGTGCCACGCCCGCTGGCCCCAAGCCCCTCTCCTCCACCTTTCTTGTGTACGTACGCGTCAGCAAGAAAGAATCGAAAGCTAGCTCATCAGATTCGTTTAATGGAATTGAATCTCGTCGAGGATTGTTTCCTTCCAGACGTAAATATTAATCGACGCAGCACACTTTTCGTATCTGATCGTTGTTCAGGATTTGGCCCTCGCAAGTGACCATACATTTTGTACTCACCAATGTTTGGAATTCGCTCGTAGCCTTTCTTTCTTTCTGCCAGTTCGCACAATACACCACCTCTGCCAGTTCGCACAATACACCACCTCTCGTAAGGGTCCATTTTTGGTCCCGACTGTGGATACTTATGAGAACGTTACTGTATCAGTTTTGCAGCGTGACGCTTGTCACCGCTCTTTCTTTTGATGCCAATTCGCGTAATACACCACCTCTCGTAAGGGTCCATTTTTGGTCCCGACTGTGGATACTTATGAGAACGCTACTGTATCAGTTTTGCAGCGTGACACTCGTCATCACTCTTTCTTTTGATGCCAGTTCACGCAATACACCACCTCTTGTAAGGGTCCATTTTTGGTCCTGACTGTGGATACTTATGAGAATGCTACTGTATCAGTTTTGCAGCGTGACGCTTGTCACCGCTCTTTCTTTTGATGCCAATTCGCGTAATACACCACCTCTCGTAAGGGTCCATTTTTGGTCCCGACT
>NW_025110194.1:666142-749527 GCF_011392965.1 Frieseomelitta varia | reverse complement strand
AATACACCACCTCTCGTAAGGGTCCATTTTTGGTCCCGACTGTGGATACTTATGAGAACGCTACTGTATCAGTTTTGCAGCGTGACGCTTGTCACCACTCTTTCTATTGATGCCAATTCGCGCAATACACCACCTCTCGTAAGGATCTATTTTTGGTCCCGACTGTGGATACTTATGAGAACGCTACTGTATCAGTTTTTCAGCGCGACGATTCCACGAGGTTGGACTGTATGTTTGCTCGCTGACCGCGAAACTGTCTCATAAATATTGGCTAGCCGGTTGTCCTAGGGCAATCTTTGAAACTGTGGTAAAATCCGATCTATCATCCATCGGGTCTATCATCACGCAATTGTCCAAGTGTCCGGCCATTAACATTCAAAGTACAGGTCGTTTTCCGACCAATCACGTTCAAAAAGATTTTAGAGATTCTAAAGAATACTAAGCACAACAGGCTTTATGCGGATTCTTCTGCTTGATCTAGTATTTTTGAAAAGAGCCGAAAGAATGTCCAAAAGAAATACAGACTAGATCCAGGATTCAGGATTTAGAAATGTTTAACACGTCTTGCGCCAACAAATAGAATACTAAATTTCTTCACGCCGACAAGAATATTCCAATGCAAATTATGCATGTGTGTGTGTGTGTGTGTGTGTGTGTATATGTTTGGCTGTTTCACAAAGGCAGGAAAAGACCAGCAGGTGAAATGCTCGGCCGGCGCTAGCAATCGTAATACGCGGTGGGATGCGTACACAGGAAGATTGTAACGCGGACGAGTTACACGATTCGAGGCTTGTATTCTTTGCATATTTACGAACACGTGTAGACACTCTGTTAACCGTATGAACGCGAGATACGTAGTGTCCTTGCGTGCAATTTCTGCTCGCGTGTACACGCGTGCATACGTATGCACCGCGCGACGCTTTTCGCATGTTGTTTCATTAAAACGTATGTCGCATGTACATAGATCCGAGTGAATATCAGTTCCACGAGACACTTTGCTCGCGGATGTCGCGCGCGAGCTTTTGCAAACGCAGAAACTTTCGAAGTTTTTTTCTCTGTTCTTTCAACCTCTTGCGCTGGAATGACGTGCCACGCACGTCGAGAATTTTTTATCCCAAAATTGCAATATTTTCACAGTTTTAAATATATTTAAGTATAACCCAGGCAAAACAAACTATATATCAAATTTATTACTATACTTTATTATTTTATTAAAATTCTTATTTATTTTTTATTATTTTATTAAATTTACTACTATACTTTATTATTATTTTAATATTATTAAAATAAAATAAAGTATTAGTATTATTAAAATTTACTACTATACTTTATTATTATTTTAACATTATTATTCAAATTATGTATTAAATTTATTTATTATATTTATATATAATGAATGTATTACTTCTGAATAGTTTCTATCATAGCGACGAGTTCAAAAGAAAACAGTGAGCGACAAATTATTGTATACGATTTGGTCACTCGTTATGGTTCGCAATCAGTTGCCAGCGCAAGTGGTTAAAGAGGGAAATGCGGAACTCGAACGATGAAATCAAACGTTTGATAAGGCAGAAACGATCTCACGATTCGGCGAGAAGCAGACGGAACTTTTATTATTAGGAATTTCCAAGGATTGAAATTTAAGTTACGTTCCATTGCTTTTTCCTGGGCGGACGGTCCCAACGGTGGAAGCGAATGAAAATGTATGCTAAGTAGAGAAGTATGATAGAGCTGGGGAAACAGTAAACGGCGAGAACGGGTGGTACGGCGAAAGGAGGTTACAAAATCCGCAGTTGAATGTGTCTGTTGATTTTTCGAACATTAACGTTGAATTATGTCGTTTGAAACCGACCGTATTACTAAAATGTAAATAGCAGGGAACACTTGGCGTTTTGTAGTTTTAAAGGCGGCTTACATTTAACGCTTTAATACAGAATATGTTATTCATTTACGTAGAAAATATTACCAAAAATTATATTAGTCCGTCGTTTGGAACTACACTGAATATAAATAGCAGGGAGAACTTGACGTTTTGTGATTTTAAAAATGGCTCACATTCAATATTTTAATATAGAAAATATGTATTATTTGTTTGAGTACTGTTTACGCAGAAAATATTAGCAAAAATTATCGGTCTATTAATTTTTCACAGCAACCTCAGATTATATTGTTTGGAACCAACTAAATATAAATGGCAGGAGAAACTTTTGTATAATAGTTCCAAAGGCGGCTTACATTTAAAGTTTCAATGTACTCTTTTTACGTAGAAAATATTATTGAAATATTGTTAAAAATTAGAGTTGCATCTTGCACGTCATATTCGAGTGTGTACGGTGGAATTTTATTTTTTGGCTGTCTATGTATCAGAGAATCCCCTTCGAGGTCACGCAGTCTTAAGGGCCACACAGATCTAAAGCATTAGCTGGTAAGAATCCAGTAAGAGGGTTTACAGCGACCATATGGTACACCTGTATCCCTATAAAGTAAATCCAGCTAAGATGCTTTCTACTAAATCGAGAGCTCAACTCCTTTAAATCATGTATAAATCCGGCAACTCGAGAGCCTTCGTATTACCTCACGAATATTTATTATCAAAGAGAGATGCCGAAATTAATTTCAATAATAGCCGAGTAGATTTTAGTTGCGTTTCGAGTCTGGAATTTTCAATTCTGTCTAACTATTCTCTGGATCCGTTCGGTCTATTTTTTTTCTTTTTTTTTTTTTTTTTGCCCGAATAGAAATGAAATCTTGGAAGCGCAGCAGCGGAGATCCCGAATTTCCAGCGGAAATTGAAAAACGAATAATAGCCCTTCGCGTACCAGGTTAAATCGCCGGAACATCCTAATGGCTGTACAAAGAATAAAAATTCCCGGAACTACCGTAGAATCGAGATAAAGCACGAACGCTATCGAAACTGATCCCCTTTTCGTTAGACAGCTCAATAAACAGCTCTTTTACTAGAGAACGAGAGAACACTGTCCGCGAATTTCGAGTGATTTAATGGGACTCGCGCTTTTTTCAAAGAGAACAAGAGGCCAAACGTTGCAGTTTTTAACGAATACGCTAATTCTTACGCAGCTTTTCATAATTAGATCAGGGTCTCAAAATTATTTATTATTATTTTATATTTTTCCATTTCACTGTGTTATATTATATTTTTATACTTCTATATTTTATATAGTAAGATAAAAGTAATTTAGATAGTTAATTATATAATAATTAGTAAATTATATAATAATTAGTAAAATTATATAGTAAATATTTTTACATTACTGTACTGTATTTTATTCAAAAAAAAAAAAAAAAAAAAAAAAATCGACACGAAGTTTTTGCTTTTAAGACGAAAAGTAGCTTAACGTGGAGCTCGTGCAACGACAGAATAAAGTAGACATGGAGGGGGACTCTTCCCCTCTGACTCTGAAAGAGGGATACGGTTGGCTCGCGTTACCAATATTCTGCGATATTTTCGTCTGGAATTCGAATGGCGTAGCAGTAATGGACGTACGAACGGATCGAACACCCGACATAATTAAATCCGCACAACAGATCTCGACGGTTGTTGTTGCGGATCAGTCCTGTTCACGGACTGCGTTTCAGACATTTGGATGGCGAGATAAACGCCGCTGTAACGCGCGGACAGGTGAATACACGTACGCCCGCCGGGCATTGTCAATTTCGCGGATTCGGCCAATAACCTTTCGAGGAAAACATGATTCCATCGCGCGTGAAACTCGCCCGTTGTTCGAGCGTGCCGCGCGCTCGACGCTGTCGCCGCTTTGTCTCAAATCGCGTTATTGTTCGCATAGCGGCGAGTTCGCATTGTTGCAATTCGCGAGCTTGTGAACTTGAAATTCGACGAGACCTAGGTTGACGTTGAAGAACGGAACAAGTTGAGTTAAATATTGAGAAAAAAGCCTCCCTGCGAGTCTTCTTCGTGTTTGTAGAATATCGCGCGAAAGTTTGTACTCGCGAGGACTAACAAGTCAGGCTTCGAGGCGAATCTAATTTCGACGAGATATCAGAGGATGTTTAGTTAAGGTTGGAACTGTGTAGATTCATTGTCGATCACGTTCTCTACCAAAGTATCAACGTGAACGAAGCTTGTGTCAAATTAACGACAACCGCGAGCGGGCGGCTAAACGTTTTCTTTAAATTCTTGGAACCTGTTAAATGAATCTTAAATCATTCGGGCGGGTATATTTTACACGTCGAACGTTTGTTTCGTCGAGATACAGATAGGTTGCAGCGCCGAGTAAACTTTATGACGCCCGCTATAAATGTTTCATCGCGCGAAACGATAGAATATCGCGGCCGGTTCTCCATCTTCTTTCAACCCTCTATCGTTTCCTGTTGCCTTTAATTGCAAATTTTTGGATTAATTTATTAATTAACGGGGTCGTGCCGTGCCCCGCGACTGCCTGTTATTATTAAAACGACCTGGAATCCGGAGATTGGCAGAAGAGAATATTGAAAATTGAATAAATTGAGATTGAAAAAGTGAATAAAACGCACGAATGAAAGGAACATACTTCCTATTTGCGTGTCATTGTTTTTGCGCAGAGCTGACCGAGTTCAAGTGCTTTGAATTTATCGCGCGTTCGAAAATCATTTATAAAATTTCGTGCTCGCCCAATAATTTATTAAGATTTATTAAGCTTATTATAAATAGTGCCATATTTAGAATTAATAGATCGTTAATTGAAAGGTATATTCACACATAAGTGAATAATCGAAGGTAATAGAAATAAAACGCAAATGACATAGAGAACATGGTAAATTCAATGCTATAACTTCAATAGAGAGAGTATAAATACGGCGCCAAATCTCATTACTTATAGTATTCGTCAAAACAAGCAAAAAAGTCTTGGCATTTAAAACTATCGAAACGATCGAAATGATCAGTTTGTGACTTTTGTCAGGAATTTTATAGATGTGAAATAGCGTATTTTACAAAGATTTAAATCAGAGTCGGCTATTCAAATCCTGACTGCTAGCGCTATCCCCTCCACTGAGAGAAATCAGAAAAGTGGGGGCAAGGGCTCGCGGGCCGCCAGTTAGCCAGCTCTAATTTAAATGATTTAATGTCTCTGACTTGTGCTTTTAGACTTATAAGACGTTTCTGTCATCGAGTTTGCTTCTTTCTTTCGGTTGGTTCCAAATATTAACGAGGCAGAATCAATTCTGTTACAGGTTTAAAGTAGAGAAGGAAAATCTGATAATTCCAAGACTGATAGTTCTTGGATTCATTCGGGTTTATTAAGATTTTTTTTTTATTTGTTTCGATGTGTATTATACGCTCCTGTGGATACATACACCTCGGGACGTCCCTCTGTCTTTAATCCTCGGTTATTATTTACATCGTGCTCGAGTCGTTGCCGTTCGTTTTCCCGTTCGCCCGGCCGGAAAGATGTATCGCCATTTTCAAATGGATTACGTACATACATACCTACACAGTCGTACACGCCGGAGAGAACTGGTTCCGATCAGCTGGATAAACAGTGCATCCATATCTATCGGACGTCGGCGGAAGCACTCGGCGATCGTGTATCGCGGAGAGGGGCAAGGATCAAGTACCATTTCCTCGAGATTTAGACTAACAGCGACCGGGCGAGTGTCGTTTCCTCTTTCCGGACTGGGCGAACAATGTGTACAATTCCGACCTCGTAAATAGAGAAAGAGGGACGAGATTGTTCGAGTATTTTCTCCTATATCGCCGTGCTCGGTTTATCGCGTTCGGAGCTAGTTGCGCGTTAACAGACTAATTTCGGTCAATTCCAGCGAATCGAGTACGTAATTCCAAGAACTGAATCCCCCAAGGGAAAATCTCTTTTTCACCCACGCGCGAAATTGGCGCGTGGTGACGCGCTCGCGACAGCAAACGGGCAAACAAGGCGGAATTAAATGGAATTGTTTCGGAATTAAACTTTTACACGTTATGCTCGCGAATAATTAAACCTTTTCTCTTTGTCTCGCTTCCGCGACTCCCAAATGGATTGGCGTCGTTATTGCGCCGAAGCTCGTTACAGATTGCATTCCCCCCACCGTTCAAAGGGGGATTGTAATAAGATTTGCGCGGGAGATTCGATTTATAAATTCGATCCAGATCCCGCGGATTGCGTTTAACGATGTTTTGAAAGCGTCGGCGGCCGGTGGAAGCTTTATTTCAGAGGGACGAGAGATTGTTGAAAAACCTGTCGTCTTTGATTCTCGATCGTTTCGACGTTCGTTCGAATCCGCACGGATCCACTTCGAATTCCAAGAGGCTGCATTTCCACGAAAGAATCGCGCTTAACTCGATACAGTGATCCAGCTGCAGCTTCATTATTCGGCCTGCCAATCAAAAGTTCGAGCGAACGTTGAGAGGGAAACTTCCATTCTTTGACAACAATTTCATTTAACTAACTTTTTGCATAATATCCAATTACCAATGTCCGTAGACATTTAGTGTAGACAGAAGTGTAAAGAAAAAGAAAAGGAGAAAGCACGCAATATTTGTAACGTAATTTATAACTACAACTCGTGCTACATGCTTTTCGTTAAAAAAATCTTACTTTGTTTTTCAATGAAACTTTCACCATTTTCGGCATTCTTTTACGACTGATTTATTGGGTCGAGTAGAAAGTAATTTCGTATTTCCCAAGTAAATGTCGTTAACAGGAAGTATTTGTAACAATGAGTAACTCACTACATGTGTTTCTCTAAGAGGTTATGTGTTCCGTTTGGTACATTATATTCGATAATTTTTATTTGGCGATATTGTCAGTAACAAAACAAGCAGTATTCTAGGCATTTAACGCTTTCTTATTTCTGGAAAAGGAAAAGTGCAAAAAAATTGTTCAACAATATTCTTTTTTAATACGAAAATTCCGTCGTTTAATTTGACCTAAAAATACGACATTACTTAATTTACTCAACCCAATATTTTGTGCGTCGTCTAAACCAGAGACCGAATTGGTATTACGGATACCGGTAAAATACCGGTATTTTTAAGTTACTATTCGATTACGTTTGATGAAACCGAAATGGTGCGAATACCGGTATGATACTATCGAAACGATGCTAGGTCGGTAGATGTATTTCGGTATAATACCGGTAAATAAAATATTAATATATTAAAAAAGGAAAAGGAGACAACGATCAAATGTTTTTATAAAGCTGCCGATAGTAAATTTGATGACACTTATACACGTATCCTTTATTATTTCTAATACTAATTCATCGTTGTACAATATCAGCCACGATACTCTTACTTAATTTGAAAAGATGACCGATTT
Organism: Frieseomelitta varia; assembly: GCF_011392965.1. NCBI lineage: Eukaryota > Metazoa > Arthropoda > Insecta > Hymenoptera > Apidae > Frieseomelitta > Frieseomelitta varia. The sequence goes on along the minus strand of NW_025110194.1, from coordinate 742,253 downwards.
CTCGATACGTTTTTCCTTTTTTTACGGTGAAAAATGACTAATTGTCGTACATCGATAAATCGAAAGAGCGATTAATCGTAGAATGGAAGAATATTCCGCTAAATTACTTAAAAAAAATTACTAGAAACATGCCTAAGCATTTGCGATATATTATTGAAGTTAAGGGCTACCTAACGAAATATTAATTATTGTTTATGTTAACAATTTTCAGGTTCAAATATTGTAGTTCCACAAATGTCCGAATATTTTTGCCACGCTACATTTCGATATAGTTCAGTTTATTGTTTAACATTAAGAAAAGTACGTGGAATAAATAAATAAAATTTATGTTACTATAAACTATAATGAATGTTCTATTACATTATTAAAAAATTAGTCTAAATTTACTATTACAAACAATCGAAATCCACAACAATATTTTGAATAGCATGATGTCCGAATATTAATAAAAGTCATTGTACATAGAAAATGAAAAATCTGTTTTCGTCAGTAAAACGGCATCGTATCGGTATATATTTCGGTATTTTTACAATTGTGGACATCAAATACCAATAAAATACGTATGAAAATACCAGTATGACCGTTTTATACCGATATTAAAACCGATTTCCCAAATAGCGGTTATATTACGATAATATGGGAGCAAATACCGGTATAATACCTAAACCTCACAATATTTCGGTTTCAGTCTCTGGGTATAATACCTAAACCTCAAAATATTTCGATTTTCAGTCTCTGGTCTGAACAGTGTTGCAGTAAAACCTTCGTTAGATTGGAAGGTTTTTGGGAAGTTGGAGCTAATTTAAACTAAAAAATTGTCTGATTCTCCTTCTCTTTCCAATGTCCTCCGCGCAACTTGGAAGAACGTTCAACATCCAGCCGCGTGATAAATTTGAAGGCAAAGAATATATTAACGAAATTAAATAAATTGGAAATGAAACGCGAGTGGCGTTGAAACTTTTGACCGGCAGCGTATAAATCGAACGGCGTGTACGGCGGTGAGTGTGAAATAGCGGGAGCGAGAGAACAGAAGCGTGACCATGTCCCTTACCGATGGATCGCGTATCAGACCGCAAAATCAACTGACGCGTTCCGCCGTGACGCGTCCAGCTAGAATGCAAATCCTATCTTCGCTTCGGCGGCGAGTATTCGAGCGGTGGAAAATGGCCGCTGAAAGCTCGACAAATACAGGAAGTTAAAGACCGAATCGAGCTGTTCGATTGCCGGAAATCAAGTGACAGCCGGGCAACGAAACTTCGGGCCGCGAACAACGAAAGCTCTTGGCAAATCGAATCAGGTTAAACCTGCGTCTCGATCGGTTAATACGCGTCGATTCTTTTTTTTTTTTTTTCTTTTCTTCTTTCCTTTTTCCTTTTTTTTTTTTTCGTTTCTCTTTCCTCCTCTCCACCCTTCTTCCCTGTTTCTCTCCCATCCACGTTCGTCTCTCTCTCTCTCTCTCTCTCTCTTCTTTTTTCTCGGCGAGGTTCGCTCGGTCGTTTCCCCAGCCTCTCTCGTCGAACTTCCTATATTCCTCCCATCGATTTTCTTCGGGTCGCGCGATAGAAACTGGAGAGTCGAGATTCGATTAACATTCGAGCTCGCAAATGGCCGGCGAAAGAGCGATAATTCGATTATTGCCGGCTACCGGAATTTTCAGCGCGAAGAATGAGCGCGATAATGAAAAACAAATGGAAATTTAGGACGTCTCTGGACTCTGGCTGGCTTTTAAGGATATTGAACCTTCCGAACGCCCACCGGGGGGCGGGAGGGGGAGATCTAACGTGAATTTTAAAAAAAATTCCCGAAGAAATATGAATGTCTGCGTCGCGAATTACGTTTCAGGCGTTGCACGAGAGGCGAGAGAAATATTAGGCGAATCGTCAATTCGTCGGTTGGTCGATCGTCAAATGCCCGTGAACTCTATGTACCGACGCTTCTTGAAACGGGGAAAGATTTATACGTGTACTACGGTCGCGTCCAATTTTAAGATTGGGACCTCGAACTCGCGTAAGAGTGCGCGAGGGAGCAGCGAAATTCGGCTCGGGGTTGCACCTGTAGCCTGAATGTTTAAATACCCGTTTTTCGATGCACATATTAGACGAAGCTGGAAACGTGGCTCGTAGTTAATGCAATTTACGGGCTGTTCCACTTCTTTGTCAGCAGCGATGCATCTTCGAGGATACCTCCTTACGGGGTGAACAACGCGTAATAAGCTGGCAGTCTTTAAAGAAATAATTTACAAGGTGCTCGAAAGAGCGTAAGGGAGAATTTTTCGCGCGCAAAAACGCTGGTTGAGAAAGCTTCGTTTTCGAGAAGAGCTTAACTCCGCTTATTTGGTGTAAAAATAGAATTTTAAGAGTTTCGAGAAATTTTTAACTGCAGTGTGAACTCGATTACAGTTAAGTACCTCATACGATTCTTGTACTTTTTCAAAGAAAACGTTACATTTCTTTCTTCAAAAATTTCTTTCTTCATGTCACGAAGATTTTAAATTATTGTGATAATTTGTCAGATGAATCAACGCTAGCTGCGCTTATCGTTTGCTCGTGAATGTTTTTCAAACGTCTTTTTAGAGATAAAACGAACTTTTCATCAAAAAAAACAGTAGCGGAATAACCAAAATTGCTAAACTTAGAAATCTAGTCAATTTTCCAAAGAATTTCACAAAAAATTACGATTGTAAGTAACTTGGTTTATCATTGTAGAAAATATCGGAGGGGAGGGGGGGCGACAAATTTTCTGTTAAGAGAACTGTGATTTCTCAGCATTTACCCCAGAAACGTCGAATTTTTTATAGTCAACTTTTAACATTTTCTAACGCATGCGATGATGATTCAAATTATCCCACGTATCTGTAATCAACGATAATACACGGCGAGAGTGACATTTAATCGGGAAGTCCAATCCTTTTAGAAATCAGCTGCAAGCTGGTACATCGCGGAAACTCGCGTCGACGACAAGCCTTGCAAAAAAAATCGCGGCATTTTGGAAGCTAACCGAGAGTACGTGTTATCGTACCGTATATCGAGTAATTCTTGCTCGTCTAGGCATTTCATATGGACAGAGAGAGAGAGAGAGAGAGAGAAAGAGAGCTGAATGCTACATAGTGAAACGCGAGTAGAACGAAACACACACAAAAAAAAAAAGAAAAACGACAATCGTTGAGGTTAGCAAAAGAAGAAGGAAAAGTTGGAAAAGTTAGCGAAAAGAAGCTCAGTCAGATAAGCTAAGGAGGGCGATGGAAGAAGAGAGACAAGAAGCTGGAGTTGGGTAGAAAAAGTGTGCATTTAACGCTGGGGGGGGGAAAAAGAAACGGAGGGAGCTTGGCCGATAATCCTCTCGTTTATATTACTTTACCGGCGCACAGAGTTGCTTCTCTTCCTTTCCTTGCCTATCTCTCGCCCCCCTCCGTTCTGGCTCGCCCGTTGGCGACGCCAGCCACGAAATGACAATGGTCCCCCGGTTCTTTCATATTCCGTGGACCGACAAGACGAAACGAACCACGCTAACTTAGCCAACCAGTGCTAATGAAATTTCTGCCTTGGAACGCCAGTCGGCCGTTTCCTTTCAGCCGGTGCGAAAAGGAGAGCCGGCTACTCGGAACACCGGGCGCCATCTTGGAAATGTAACTGAGCGCCACGCACGGTCCTTGGGGCGTCTCTCTTTCTCTCTTTCCACTCTTGTTTCTTTCCGCTCTTGATGCGTTTGAATGAACAAAGTGAAGTGACGCGGACGAGGCTATGAACGTGTTTACAATTTCTTTTTCCTTTCGTTCTTGCAAGTACACATCTTCGAAGTATGTATCGACGATGTCGAGCAAGCCAGTTCCGCGAGAGAGAAACGAAAAGAAAGTTTATCCAGGAGCTTGGTGTGTGTATGTGTGTGTGTGTGTGTGTGTGTGTGTGTGTGTGTGTGTGTGTGTGTGTGTGTGTGTCGATACCGATCTCGTCTTCGGGGCGAGATTAATTTTCATGCAGCGTGTTCGACGATCGTTCAACGGCCTCTTAGATTTACAATGGCAGCCCCCCCCCCTCCCCCCGGTTCATAAATTCCGCGCATAACACGCCGCATCGCCTCCCCTCATTTTTCTATCTCGCTTTTCTTCCACCGACGTCGGACATTCGTGTTTTCATTTTCCTGGATTATCGAGAACTGATCGGATAAGGAAGTTATGAAGAGCGCAGGTGTTCGAGATTAGGAAGCTTCTCACTCTCTTTCACCCTGCTTTCCCCTCCCCCCTGCCACCTCTCCGCCGCGCGATAGCTTCACGTCGATCGGGAGGAATTCTCGCATTTTTTTTTTTTCCGAAGGAAAGATGAAACTCAGCCTGAAATCCAGCATATTTGGCAATTAATTCACAGTACATACCGGGTATATTATTCTACTCTTTATCATGTCATTAATAACAAATTAAAAAACGAACGTATTGAATGACCTAATAATTCCAGTGCTTGGTCTGCATTTTATTAGATGAATGTTATTAAAAAAATTGTGTAAACAACTTACATCAAAGATTGCTCATCTGTAAGTCGTGATCTAATAATTCGAATAATTATTGAACCATGCAGATGGTTATTTAATAATTATTTATAGATCTATTTAATAATTATAATTAATTTATTTTATTATATTTTACTTTTTATTGTATTATATGTAATATTATTTTAATATACAATATATACTTATATATAATTATTATATAATATAATTAATAACAATAATAATAATTCTTTATAGATCGATTCATCGATTACAACTCCACCTTGTCTTCTATCTCGAGAGGATCGTATTAGCGTGACGACATTTCGAGCAATTTCTTCTTCAGGCTCGCGTTCGCGGCGATCTCGCGGTTGGACTGAAAATTTCACGTTTGGCGAATGAAAATTTCACGCCGGCGAAATTCCCATCGATCGACGCGGCTCGCGTTGAAAACCCACCCCCGACCTCGCCGATTAGAGACCTAAGATTGCCGTTAACCGGCGTAATTAACTCGCCTTAACGAACCTGCAGCTCGGTGTTTACACGTTAACGCGCCGCGGAAATGATTATTATTACGCGGTGGCGGGATAACGGCGCTTGAATCGAGCGAAAAAGGAACTGGACAAACAGCTCGCGAAGTTTGCAAAGTTGATTGCGTAACAGAAAATTGCTTTTGCTTATTAAAACCGGGAAAGGATAATCGTTGCACGGTATTGATTGGATACCCGTGTTCCTCGAGACGACATTTCGAAACTTACAATTGCGCTGAATCGTAGGAAGTTCGCAGAGAAGAATTTGCGATCCGAGAAACTTGCAATCTTTTTCCCCGTGAAAGCAAACGACGTGCATTAAAGTCTGTTTCCGTGAGTAGCTGGCTACACGTGCACAAGTAATGTGCTCAACAATAATTCACAGTAATACAAGAAATAGGAAAATTCGAGAGTCGAGAAAGGCGTTGACTCGCATCTCTGATTCTAGTGTTCAATGCATGTGCATTTAATGGTTTGATTAAACATTAAGAGCTCGTTACGAACGAAATATCCTGTTGCAATAATATTAATATTAATGTTACAACTTGTTATTAATTATTGCGCGATATCAATATATTATTATATCAATATAATATATTATGTTATTAATTATCGCATCAACGTCAGAAAAGAAGCATTGGAAATGAGTTTACATTTTCTTCAAGTAGAACTGCAAGGAGATATTCCCACGTAAACAATTTTGCGTTAATCTCATTGAATTGTATTCTCACAATTTACGACGAGTTTTTTCTTTTATACGGCATGGCCATTTATTCGAATGAAACATAAAGTATTTCTTACGACTCGAAGATAAGCAACCTTTGATATTGACGATTATAGCTTTTCTAATAACACGTGGACTAAGCTCCGGAATTATGGTCATCTCATGAATTTGCTTTGTCTTTTATAATACTTACTTCTGACAAAATTTGAAACATACTTGTAGGTTCTATGAAAACTTTACAAATTTCTATATTATTACGTCATTTTATGAAAACTTGAAGATTTCGTTAACGCGGCGTTGATCTTCACGAAAAGATGTTGCAAAACTAACTAGATGCGACTGTAGAACAGACTCGCGGATGTAACATGACGCACAAATTTAAATTTAAGATCTTAATTTATAGCGCAGATTTGTAGGAAAATTGAAAAGAGTGGCGCGAGACCTCTGACGCAACGCAAACACCCTCGGTAGTGTTACCTAAATTCTATTTGATCCCTCGAAAATGTCGCGGAAGGAAAGTACATTACGTTTCATTTACCGCCGCCTAAATTATCGCGCGCGGGAAGTATCCACGGGATCCTCGAGAGTTGAAAGCAATTTTGAAAGTTTCTAAAAAAGACCAGGCGAGAATTTTCTCCTTCGCGTCTGGATAAAGGATAATTATCCTTTCGGGGGGGATTCAAAATGCTTCGCGCCCCTTTTTCTTTCTCTCGATCCTTCGAAAACCTTCGGTGCTCGGTGCACCGCGATAGCAGTGACAGCGTGTGCTTCTTTCCGCCTAATTCGTTTCGTTAAGGCAATCCTGGCGGACGAAAACGAAAAAAGAAGAGAAGAGAGGAGAGGAGAATCGCGAAACACGGTCGCGAAAAGTAAGAAGCGCGTGCAAACATGAAAGCACGCCAGAGTGGAAGAGAGGGAAGCGAGGAGGAAAAAATGGGCGAATAAAAGTCGGTCGTACGACGACACAGAGGATTCGCAACGCGAATTCTGAACTGAATCTTCTGTTTTTTTTTTTCTTCTTCTTCTATCTTCTCTCCTTTTTATTCATTTTCCCTTTAAAAACTCGGACGTAGTTGCGGCGTTAACTAGTGTTTCTTGCCCAGGGGGTGGGGGAGGGGGAGAGGGGAGGAATTTCTTCGCGAAATTGGACGTCGACTCGCAAATGGTTATTATCCCAACCTCGAAAATGTCCTCGTGGAATCTAATTGTTCAATTCCGGCGTTGAACCAACGGAATTATCGACAGTGGAATCTCGCGGTTTTTCTCGTGTCTTTCTCTTTCTTTTTCCTTTGTGAAAAGTGTCGTTGAAGATCGAAATTTTCGAAAACAGCCACGCCGGCAGCTACTTTGACAGCTATTTCAACGCCCGTTGACGAGTTTGCAACGTGCAGTTCGATGTATAAAGCTGTAACAGTTTGTTACCAAAAGCCAATTATACGTACAGCGGGTTCGATGGCTGCAGCGGGTTACTCGCGCGGGAAAATCCATAAGTGAAATCGATAAGCGGCTGAGAACGGGGCACGAAAAGGCAACGCACGCACGCACGCAATTATCGCGGTGAACGCGAGACGGTTTTTAATAATTCGCTGCCGCGTTTGAGCCCGCTCGAGCGAAACATCGCGCGGATCTAGGCTGCAAACATCGTCAAAGAAACGATGATGCACAAACATTTAAAGCAGAGGAATTTAGTAGATATTACCAGCGCGAATTTGTAACTCGCGTGCTTGGCGTATTAAAATCGCGCGAATTGGGTCGCTCTCCGACAGATTCCCCGCGAGTTTCTTCTTTTTTTAAGTTGAACCGAGATGCCAGAAATTTGTTTGAGAAAAAGGGGAAACGAGGTTCAACCGGTTCGAGAATTCTTTCTGTACGTATTTTACGTACAACACTTTTGTACAATTAGTACAATAATTCTGTTTGTAGACAAATGTCACGCAGATATATATATAATATCATAATTCTTTGTTTATTAATAACTTTTTACGGAATTATATAGTTCAAAACAATATGGAACGTGTAATGCGACAAGATGTTGCTTACACTTCTAGATTTTTCGTTTTCAGCACATATTTTGAGGTTTCCTTTTTAGTAGATGGAATGTTTCTTGTAAAATGTGCCAATTGCTAACGATATTGCTAATAAAAAAAATATTTGACCCGTATTTTTTTTTTATTGGCAATCGTCGATGTCGAAGGGGTGAAAACTATCCTCAAAGTTGGGAAACATATTTTTTCAAATATCTCGGAAATTATCGGAGATATCGTTTTCGTGTAAACTAATGAAATTAACGGCGAATTTAGTTACGTATGCCAAAAATATTTGCAAACTAACCTTTCGTTTCGGCAATATTTTTCACAAGTTTTCCCAAGTAAACGTTAATAAATTTTCTTGAATATTTGTTTACGAAAACTATATATTCAAGCACGAATTACGGATGAAATGATCTGAATCTTGGTTCTTCCATTACAAAAAAAATTCATTATTTTCAAATCTTTTTCTCTGTACGTGCAGAGCAGGGTGTATACTAGAACTGTTCTCTATTCGTAAGCTCTTTCCATTTTAAAATAATTACTAGGTAGAAATTACTGAGAAGTAATAACTTTACGTTTTGGGTTATATTGAAATGCACTTGAGGCTAAGAAAATGCACGTTGATGATTTAGAAAGATATCAATCAACAAAATTTCGTGTTAAATACCATTCGAATGATTATTTCCAACGCTATATCATTTTATTCGGAGCGATGGTGCTTCGTAAATAAATTGACGGTGGATGATACGAAAGAAGTTTGTCCAGATCAGTCAGAAGAATATTTATAGAATTGACGTTTGCTGGGTATTTGTCGACAATGGCATTTTCCAACGACGACTGTTGTCTCTGAGAAGAGAGCAGGGTATAATCCCTCCTTTCTTGGTGAACTCGCTGATCGCTCTTCGTCACGCTCGATCACATCCATCGTAAGACACTCGTAAAACTTCCACGCACGGAGTTCTGGCATTCTGCAATTAGCCGGCGTAATTGTGTTCCGAGAACGTTCCCCGCCAATGGACATAAACGCAGAGAGGCGCTGAAGTCTCCGAGCGTAACAAGGCTGCGAATGCGCGGCGATGAACGCGCGCCGGTTGCTTGACGAAGAGAAAATAGCGAAAGAAAGGCGGAGAAAGAGAGAAACGAAACGAAACGAAACGAAACGAAACGAAATAGACTGGACCGTGTTCAGGGCATACCGGCAGAAACCGGCGAAAACTTGTCGCGTCTGATCCCATCCGCTTTACACGGGCGAAAACCGGGTCAAGAAAATGCGGCGGAAAAATTCGTCGTCTCTCTGCCTACGTAGACACGGACAGGATTTTTCTCTTGGTGGAAGGCAGTGGAAAGTGGGCCGGGGCCGCCTCGTTATCGAATACTCACGTTCTATTTTCTTTTTCCTTCTGTCGGTGGCACGGGAGACACGAGGGTCGACGAGCGGAGCCACGGCGGAAGAGAAAAAGGAAGACTTGGGGAGGCGGGACGCAACCGGAGGGATCCGAGAGACCGAGAGACACGATCGCGCGTCGCTTCGAAAAATATTCTTCGGGGTTCTTCTCTTTGAAGAACCCCGCCACGAGAAATTCGAGGAACGAAAGAGAGGGCGCGAAGGCGAAAGAGGAGGAGGGTTGGCGAACGGTGGTTGAGTGTGGAGTGGAAAACGGCAGGGTAAGGAGCACAGAGGGAAGTCTAACAAGACGTTGCGATTTTAGATAAGACGGGCGGTTTGCTTATACCGCGGTTCTCTCTCGTCGAGGCCCTCGTCTAACCCAACAGCTTCATCACGCGCTTGATAAACGAGGCGGCTGGCCTCTGGTAGCTTGAGGGAAATCTAGCCGCCGCTCCCACTATATATCCGACTCATCCGGAGAAACATGGTGCTCACGTTGGTGTGGTCGATGGTCAGTGTAGCAACCGAGGCCACGCCGATAACACATCGTGCACACAGCGACGCGACGCAACCATAGTGGAGTCCCAGCTCGAGCTCCGTACAGCCAGCTAGCTGGTATATGCCTAGTTCCCTTCGTTCGTTCATTCGACTCCGAAACTCCGGGTTATGCCCGGATTCAGCCTCCTTTCCGTCCGAGCGTGTGCATGCACACGCGGTTGCATGCAGTTGCATGTCGGGATGCGCACTCGAACGAGTGAATGATGGATCGAATCGGGCCACCGTGTACGTAACCGAGCGTGCAACCGAGCGCGCCCTCGCAATGGCCATTCTATCGTTATCGCCCGACCGAGATAACGATACAGCTTGAGCTTCGCCGTTTCTTGGCCTATGTCAGCCAAGATGGAGCGTCTTACGTATGTACACGTGTACGTGTTTCTCTTTTCCTCTCTCTCTCTCTCTCTCTCTCTCTCTCTCTATTTCTCTCTGTTTGTTGGCATTCTTTCGTCGTTCTCGTGACATCGGACAGGAGGGAAGCTGCTGACGAGCATTGTTACGACGGACAGGGGAATGCTCTTCTTTCGTCTCGAGTGAAAATCCATATCGCGACCTTTCTCTCTCTCTCTCACGCTCGCGCGACGTACGCGCAGCTATACGCCCGAGTAGATCGCGGCTGTTGAATTCTTTGACCGGCTTATCGTCGCATCGTGTGGCTCGCGTGGCTCGCGTGGCTTCCGGGGGAGAGACGGCCGTCCATTCCGCGTCTTATCGCCGCTGCGGAAAGTCGAGCCAGATCCTCCTCCGCCATTCTCGCCAGAGGCCTACCTATTTCCCTAACCCTTCCTCTCGTTTTCCAACCCGCACGATCCAATCGACACACGTCCGACGCATCAGCCCGCGCGAGAGCTTCCTCCGAGGTCGAGTGCCGATCGAGAAACTACCCTATCGGGGACAAGCATGGAAATTTAGATCGACGGCGAAAGAAGAGATAGGGCTTGTCGTCTGCATTGTCGTGGACCTGTCGTCGATGCAATTCCTTGCTCAACCTCGGTGACTATAGTCACGCACGCTGTGCCCTACTGGCGACTATATAGTAATTGATTATAAACTTTTCAACATTGCTCTCGAAAAACTTCTTTTGCATCATCTGTCAGCAATTTGTTCACGAAGCGTCGTCACTTCAAATATAATGACATAGCGTTGGAAATTTCGTTGACACTAGAAACTACGATTGAAATGATCAATTTATAATTTTTTTTAGATTAATTTTGCGGATTTACAATTGATGTTACATTTCTTTAGAAACTCGAGTGGTAAATCTTTTCCTATTCCTTGTATTCTAATTTCTTTGATTCGATTTTTGTAAATTAGCCCCCTAGTTATATCTTTCCAAACGTGTGATATCATTTAAATTTGAAGCAACCATCAACGTGCATTGCAAGTTTGATGGAACAAGTATAATATACCAAAAATTCCAATTCTCTGGAAAAATAATATCCTCCGTCATTTTTTAAAAGATTTTCGTTAGAAGCAATAAGTCTTAGTTTACGTGAATTTAGGACTCATCTTCTGAAAATCTTTTCTTCTTCTTACGTCATTATTATAGCTTTCACGTGTTGTACCGTCATCAACACCAAATGTGTATTATACCATTATAATCATCAGCAAATTATGAAAAAAGAGGAGATGCCAGCTGTTGGCTAGATTTACGTACGACGTCCCATAAGAAGGGACAGTCGAGTGCAAAGGGTTAAATTTTTAAAATCTGAAAGGACAATCCTCTACCTACTTGCACCGTGGCGGATAATCCTTTATCGCGATGAAAACGTACATACGTTCGCGTCGTAACTGATTCGTACAATGGAACCTTACTCGCCATGCGAGTACTCGCGTAGTGGAAGCACACTCGCCAACGACACAGCCGTCTCGAAATGGTTGAAAAAGAAAAAAAAAGGAAAAAAGATACAAGAATCATTTTGAATGTTTCGTTCTGCCTCTGTTGAAATTTTATTGCTACATTGTAACGTGTCATTTTCAGGCGCAGACGAACGAGTAAGAAACACGGGACGAAAGTGGAGAGTTACTTTTCACCGTGGCGGAAATATGGTGAGTATCCTTGTTTATTGGCTCCGATAAATCGTTACAATTATAACGCGACCAATGATATAATGTCAATAAATTTCCCAAAGGAAATATCCGCTTTAAAGTTGTAGTGAAACGTTGCTTGAGATAATAAGGAACAATTCAGCAATTTGTTCATTCGATCAACGGCGTCATTGGTTTTCCAATATTCATTCGGTTCGCCGTTTCCATCGCGAGTCACTGCGTTTACGACTCGTAATCGCGTGAAATCGCGCGGAATATTGTTTGGCAAGGTTATGCGTTCGTTTCGACAAAAAAAAGAAAAAAAGAAAAAAAAATAGAGATTGCCGACTTCGAAATAAATTCGCGCGCGATCCACGTGGGGAAGAATTCGGGATTGGCTACAGAGATTGTCATCGATTTCGCTTCGAATTATTGAATATATCGAATTTTACCGTTTAATCGAACCGCGGCTGCCGTTACGAACGGTTTCGCAAATACGAATCTGCACTGTATTTATTTCATTAGAAATCAGGCCAACGTGTTCTTTTTTCTTTTTTTTTTTTTTTTTTCTTTTTAACGATTTCACGGACTTCTGACCTCTGCTTTTGCAGAGTTCGCCGATATTCACATGTTTTCTCGTTGAAGCTCGGCTCGTTACGCACGGCGGTAAATTTCGTTATTTTTCAAACGTCCAAACTTTTAAAGTCTTGCTTTAAACTACGCGAAAGGATGCCAACTTAAATATATATTTATCTTTTCAATTCCCGTCTTTGCCGTGTTTCTTTAAAGATACAGCTTCTTTAAAAAGCACGATAGCTTTCGATTTCAGGGACGAGCATAACTGTGACCAGTGACAGTCAAAAATTGTCGATAATTTAAAGCAATATAACTTCGTGAGAAAATTTCTGATTTGACAGCCAGCTCTTCTTAAAAATAATTTTATATCACAAAGATTTTTCCTTCGAAAATTGTAAAAATTCAAACGCACGTGAAAGTATTAAACAACTGTTTTTATTAAATCCGCCATAGTCTTGGAGATTGAAATTTTCCCTTTGCAACGAGCTCTTAAAATTCGCTGTACGATTTCTTTCTCGTGCTTGAAATGCTCAAGATCAAATGACGTTAAGATTTCTGGAATTCTTGTCATTTAACAACTTAATATTTAATGTCTGATAGAATGGTGAAAAAAATCGCAAGAAGATTGCAACCGTAAAAGAAAATTCCAATCTTTGAAATCATTACGAGCAATGTTTCTTTTAAGTATCCTCACTTTTTCTTTCTCTGTGCTCGAAAAAAGGACGGACTCGCGACCAGAGATTTCGTGCTGAAGAGACAATTATGAAATGAATGAGACAATTACAAGTGGATCCAAAATAAGGCAAATAAGTGGATCGTTACATGACCTCTTTCAATTTAAATCGTCGACAATTTCTCGCTGTCACTGATTATAACATATTATACGTTTCACTGTGAAACCGATATCCGTCACTGACTGCCAATCTTGAAACGACGAATTTGATCACGCTCGACTGTAATGCTCGACGCGTCGAGTAATCGTCTACGATGTACAGGGTGGAAAGAAAAGATTTGTCCGTGGCTGACATAGTGAATTCTACACCTTCGAAGAACCATTGGTCGCAACCTAATAGTTTTCTTGGAAAAATGGCAAAAATGTTTCGTAATCATTTAACACTACGCGTGCGTTCTAACAGCGACTTTACAGCGTGTCTCAACACAGCGTGTACGTCTATTTTACCTAATTTTCGTATTAGGTATCACTAAATATTTGTTTTATCATAATTGCAGCATCAGTGTGAATCTAAATAATCAGTGAACATTACTCGAAATATAAATATTACAGTCGGAACTGTAAAGTCGCTGTTAGGACGCACGTTAACCTCTCGCGTTGGGATGACGTGCCACGTATGTCAAGATTCGCCCAAAATTGCAATATTGTCTCAGTTTTAAGTATATTGAAGCATAGTCTAAATAAAAAAATAAATAAACTGATTACTTATTCATAATTTCTATCCAGCGATATACCGATGAATTCAAAAAGAAAACGAATTATTGTATACGGTTATGGGTCACTCGTTATGGTCCGCAATCGGTTGCCAGCACAAGAGGTTAAGCGGCTAAGAAACGTTTTTGCCACTTGCCTATGGTTTCACACTCGTAATGAGTAGAATACAATACGGAGAAAATTTTTCACCTTGAATTTTAAGATCAAGGTTAATTTTGCAGCAAGATTAATCTTTCTTTACACGTATTTTCCACCAAATCGAAGGTGAACGATTCAAACGAACGTTCCTTTTCACCCTGTACGAGGCTATCTTTCTCCGCTCGTAAGTACCGATAATAGGCCAGAAACTCACCGAGGTGGAACGTTTTAATGAAACTGTTATGGCGTCTCACCGATGGTCGCCGATCGTACGGTTCACCCGCGATTAAATAGTTTGGCGGTGACGCGTGATCACCTGGTTCGCTCTCGCGGTCGAGATTCGTCGCTCCCAATAATCGTCTCATTAATTTTGTTCCACCGTAACAAATTCGTCTCCGGGCGGGCGGTGTCGTTTCGCGGCGGCGTGCATATTTCGCGGTCCGCTCTTTTTCCGCTGAAATTTCCCTTTCCCGCGTTCGAATAGTTAACAGACCGCTTTCCACGCAAGCAGCGTTGGAAAATTAAAATTTTCCAGCCCTTTGCGGAAGTTGCTGCCCTTTTTGCACGTAGCGAGAAGCGCTTTAATCGAAGACAGACGATTCACCTGGAATTTTTACGCGCCGGAAATTAAAATTCGCGGCCCTTTGGAATGGTTGCGGTTATTTAAGCCAGCGGGTGCAATAGAGAGTTCAAGTGGAAGCTTTCGAATGTACGGTAATTTTTTTTCGAGAAGAACGATTTATTTCGAGAAAAAGAAAAATAAGAAAGCGACATTTTTTCATTCGATGCTCGAAGATGTTTAGTCGAGGAATTCCTTTGCGATTTATTTTCCAGTAATTACAGAGAGCATTCTGAATTCCGTCGAAACAGGAATCGCTCGCCAGTTGACAGACACTCAATTGTTTCAATTATCGAAGCATTAGCCCCGTTTTACGATAGCTCTCGATTGCTTTATCCGCGCGCGGCTTAATCGCAATGCTCGCCGGGACCACGCCTCGTTAAATTATCTCGACGATTTGTATCTTGCATCGTTGAAACGACGTCGCGTTTTATCGCTGCCATTTTTTTCTTTTTTTTCTTTTTTTAAACTCTCGTGCGCCTAAGTGAATAATCGAACCAGCAGCCGCGACAGACGCTGACAGAGCCATATATTTCAGCGTTATAATTTGCATCAGAAACGTATCCCAATATCGCAGTGGCGATAACGTAAAGTTCTTTTCTCGAAATTTTATCGTATCGCCATTTTTCACTTTTATCGGACTTTAAACATGCAACACACGTTTTGTGTACCTCTCGCATACGGTGCACAGATCGTGTTCCGCGTCCGTGAAAGAATATATACAGCACTCGATAAAATTACAGCTTCAACGTAATTATTTCTTTTCTTCTTTTTTTTTTTTTTTTTTTTTTTTTTTTTTTTTTTTTTTTTTTTTTTTTTTTTTTTTTTTTGTTATTGAAATAGTACTTTACTCGCCGATCATTATCCGTTCTACTATCTTCTGGTAACATTTAGAAAGATACTGAGTAAATAAATTGAAAAGATTTCTGTTCACACGGATAAAAAGCAGCACTTTGGTTTTGTTTCCGGTTCCTACTCCATACGTTACAAAGTATTTTCCATGTTTCGAGTAATTAAACATGACAATTTAAAGCTGGCTACCCGCGTTGCGTAATCAGAATTGGAATAATTGAATAAGAATTTTATTATTTATCGAATAATTTTAACCACGAATGCTTGTGATATCCTTTTTGAAAAGTACTTGTATTTGCGACCAGATTTTTCGAAGCTATGTGGAAAAATTTCTAGGCAAGCGTCTTGAAAATATTTTTCCGTACCGCCACTAGTTGTATCAAGACAAATGAATTGGCATCTAAAGAAACAAGCTCGGTATCCTATATTTTTTTAATTAATATAAATATATTTTTCTAAACGTTGTATTGTTTTACTATAAAAGTTGCTTTAATATCATCGAGCTGATGAAAAAGTAAACGTAAATCATGCGCGACCTTCAACAATAAAGGACTTTTTGTTGGCCATTGACTGACCCAGAAGATCCAAAAGATTGGACAGCCGCGATTTAAAGGATCGATAAAATATTGAACGGTTGAGAGACGAAGTTTTATTCTTTTTCTTTTTTTTTTTTTTTTTTTCTCTCGTCGGCGCAGAATTCACGAGGCATTTACGAAATAATCACGGCGGGAACGGCATAAATATGAATGAGATTTATAGGGCTACAGCAGCTAAACCGCGCGCGTCGTGTTTTCATTACGCGATCTCTCGCGACGCGCGATACTTTCTCGTTCGCCGTTCTGTTTCAATGAGAAAACCGATACGCGTTTTCGACGCGACTGTTCCGTGACGTTTTCATCGCTGTTTCATTGTGCGTTGCTTATTCACCGCGTTCGATATCGATAGTTTATTTTTTCATCTTTCTTTCTTTCAACTTTATTTACTCTGCGCTCTCGTTTGCTTTTTAATTGGCTTTCACAAGGGACGCACACGTGGGCGAACGCGTTCGCTGAATTGCTAACACCGAAATAAAGTACCTTCGTTATTTGACGAGATGACTCAACGAGCCGGGAACGAAACACATTCCCATTGGACACGTGGTATCTCGCGCTGGGAGAAAGTTCCCGCGCGGAAATACGAAACGAGCGATCGCTAATTTCAGCGCGAATGTGTCAACGTTTTAGCGCCGTCCGTTCGTTTACGATTACGACAGAAGCCATGCCGTGTGAAACCGTCAGATCACGTATCATTACTTTCTCATTACGGAGGCACGAATCATGCACGCGATAATATCAATTTCGCCCATTCGTTAACGAACGTTCGTTAATATTTTCCGATACGCGCAGATGTAATTGCGTTACATCATGCAAACGTGCACGACGACGAGCGAGAAAATTAATAAAAATGCACGGTACGAAGGGGAATCAGCTGATAACTGATCTGACCGGTAACGGTGAAAAAAAAAAAAAAAAGAAATGGAGAAACGAGCGGTGTGTGTGTGTGTGTGTGATGCAGAAAACAGATTTCCAATGTAATTGATAGCTGAATAACGGTTGATTACGATTAAATATTAGCGATACTCGTAAGTAATGTCGTGTTTCTTTAAATTTAATAAACGTTGTCGTCCAGTGACAATAATTTAACTTATTATAACATAACGTAACCTATATTCTAATTAAATATATCGACGTTTAGCGTGCTTATTGTTAAATTTTGAAAAAAAATTTGAGTGAATCCTACGAGAATGGAAGAGCAGAGTGTGGATAAATTCCATGTTTGATGCTTCGTGAGTTTCGAAAGCATAACCAGTGCCATTAATGCTGTTTGTCCTGGTGCCTTGAGTGCCAAGACGTGTCAAAAAATTTAGGAACGGTGATTTCAATCTTTCCGACGGTATAAAATCTCTTGTAAGACCTGTTTGTTTTTACTTCAAAATCGCCCTCGTTTTACAAAAGGAGAGCAACGAGTTTGAGAAATGAACGAATAATAGTCAATAATATTATACATTAAAATTCTTAACTATTGGCTCTTAAGTGAAATAAAATTTTGTACAGTATCGAGAAACGACGTTACTTACCTCTAACGTTATTTTATCAAATACGGTGCGTCGCTGGCCCCATTCTACGAGCAGGCTTCATCGCTCGAGTATCGATGCGTTCATACCATCCCACTGTCCCCTCAATTACCAAATACCACTGTGATGATATTGCATAATATGCGTGTATATATACACATATATATATATTAAATATATTTCGTATTTTCGTGTGTATTCCGACAAGAGCGGCAGAGGGCATTTCACGTGGCACAAATATGCGCGCAGTTGCGCGTGTCGCTTCAAATTTGCGAAACGGCACGTCTAAGACAGCCGACAGCCCGGGAGAATTCGTTGGAAACGTATATTCGCTGTATACCTCGAGGAAAATACCACGCGGAAATCGTTTCACAGCGACG
This sequence comes from Frieseomelitta varia, assembly GCF_011392965.1. Lineage (NCBI taxonomy): Eukaryota > Metazoa > Arthropoda > Insecta > Hymenoptera > Apidae > Frieseomelitta > Frieseomelitta varia. The sequence goes on along the minus strand of NW_025110194.1, from coordinate 724,395 downwards.
CGTGCCCTCTGATACGAATGCGTGGCCGATCTTGCGCGGCTCGAATACAGCTTGGCCCTGTCCAGCCAGGAATTTTAGGTTTCCAAACTCTGCACGATGCGACAATCAATATTTCGATGATCTGTTTGATCTGTTCTCGTGTGTACAAGAGTTACTTTGATCAGTTGAACTGATTGACTTCGTTCTTGTCGAACGCCGAACATTCTTCTAATAGAAGAAAAACGCGAAAAATTCTTTCGAAGGAAGTCTCAGTGTGTCTGAGAGGCACGGCAAGTTGAGATCTACGTTGCAGTGCTAATTTTAGCGATAGGAAGTTGTATACAATTATGTGAAATTATATTATTATAATATATTATCGTTATACATTATAATGATTGTATAGAAACATACGAAATTATATTATTACACTATCTTATCATACAAGAAAAATCTCTAATTGTACTGAAATTGATATAAAATAACTTCTGTTTATTTCGTTAAGGATCAAAGTTATAAAAAAAATTGTATCTAGTCAAGAATCGTTTGATATAAAGGTTTGATACACATTGCATATGTATATTAATGAAATTTTTATGAAGTCGATTTCAAGGTCAAGTCAATTTTATTTTTAATGGAATCGTATAATTTCAAATGAATTCATTTAAGAATCCTTAACCCATTTATATCGACAAAACATTGGCTTGGGAAATACTTTCTCTGTGCTCCTTCGCGAAAGGCAGGAAAAGATGCGAGACACCTGCAAAATTGAAGTGGAAAAACACTCTCTTGCAATTTTTTTCCGCCCAGAATGCCCAGAAGAATCGATTGCTCCGAAATTACGTGATTCCATTTTTAAAAAAGGTTAACTTAACCTTAAAACCTCCCCGACCATAAAGATACCAATAATACCACATAATGCATCCTTCTCTGTAAAATAGTTTTTATAGAGACATTTTTTTTTTTTTTATAACTCTGATCCCTCACGAGATACTTCCATTTTCGACGAACCTTGCGCGTATATAATTACAAACTAGATATAAACCACCGATTTGAAAACGTTTTGAATTAGAGTGTACACGTACCTGTCTTCCGGATGGTTAACAACGTTAAATTTACACGCAGCTGCACGCTCGATTTGCCAGAGAATAGCCGTCAACGTTTCTTTGAATTTCTGTTTTCGCTTGTATTTGTCTATTCACACACACACACACACATGTAATGTTACAGTCATTCGAAATAATAAAACCAGCAGAAAACCTGCAAAAGTCTGCAGTATCTCATTCAACGCGGCGGAAACTTCCGGAAACGCGCCGGCGAATATTTGCGAATAAATCAAAGCCGGTCCCGAAATTTCCATATTCACGGAGGCAGAGCTACGCGGGCACGGAGCAGATCTTTAATTTAGCGAGCGCGAACGGTAGAACGCGAGAACATGGCGGCGATGCCGGGTGTCGCGTTGGAAGCCGATAGTCACCCTAATGGATCGTGATTTACAAGCTGAATCCGCGCGCCGCGGTTTATCCATCTGCGCTTTCACGTATCAGCGGGTCCTGTTCCTTCCGGTTCGCAGGGACACGCTCCGGGGCGCGAGCTATCGCTTACCGCCGGAAACGCCGCAGATATCGACGACGAGTTCGCTACCTTTTATTGCCCGATTCAGCGCTGCCCGCTGAAATAAAACAAGCCGGTCGCACGAGATAAAAAGCCGTATTCGAACATCGTTGCCGAAACGTCCGAACCTGTTGACGATAATTGCTTCCTCTGTGGGGCGGATCGTAATTAGAAATGAATGAAAACAAGTTCCGCCAATTCACTGGCTCGCAAAAGTATTCCGGCACTTTCCATTGAAAATTTTCGGTATACCTGCGAACAGAGATAGAAATTTTATTTAGTACAATGTAAATGTAATATAAATTTTGTAATACACGAATTTAAATTTTTTATGAATATTAATATGCTATGTTATATACTTATTTTTATGTAAATATGAATATGCTATATACTATATAAAATATTCTTTTATTTTAGCACAATATATATTTGTTGATATATTGTGTTGATGTGTGTGTACGAGCGTGTTGATATATATGTTAAGAATATTTTATATAGTATAAAATATATATATCATGTTATATATATATATATATATATATATATATAATATTAAAATATAAATTATAAATATAACTAATATTATATAAATAAAAATATTAAAATATACTATATAAAAAGTATTATATTATAAAAAATATTATCTAACACAATGTATATTGTACGTGAAAGAATATTTTCATTCAATAGCTTCGTTCAATATTAAGATGCAACGAGTAACTATATAAATATTTCCACAATTTCTCTGCGATATACAGTGACTTTCACTTCGTAAAAAGAAATCTTGCAACAATAAACTTCAGCTCATTTTAAAGTTTGAAGCTTCTGTTTTTAAAACACACCGTATTCGTTTCATTCTGATAATAAGATGTGTTCACGCTATACGACAAAATGAATGGATATTTCTCTTCTCGGAGATTCTGTAAATTGTCACGGTGCGCGAAAGCGTGAAGAAAATTTTTGAAAACGACCTTCCTTTATGAAACTGCAACGATGTTAAATATCCCAGCGTCACAGTACTATTGAAATTTGCAAATATACAGGTGTTTCGTAACTTGTGGGACCAACTTCGGGACCTGATTGTACGCTTAAAAATAATGGAAAAAAAGTCATATAAATATATGTCCTATCTGTCTTCGTTTATGAGATGTAATGAATTTTCTGTTTTAATTACTTTTACAAAAGATGCTCGAAATGACNAAATCCGGAGAACGAGCAGGCCATGCAATAGGACCTCCACGACCGATCCATTTATTTGCAAAGTGTTGATTTAAAAATTGCCTAGCAACTCGGCTAAAATGCGGCGGAGCTCCATCATGCGTAAACCGCATACGAAGTCTAATATCGACTGGAACTTCCTCTAATATTTCGTATAAACGCGTGCTCAAAAAATCAACGTACTTTGTGCCTGTTAGTTTCCCATCAAGAAAAAAAGGTCCAATTAAAAATTTATCAATTATTCCTGCCCATATGTTTAAACTAAACTGGTGTTGATATCTTGAATGCACAATAACATATGGATTTTCTTCATCCCAATCATGATTATTGTGAAAATTGAATATATACTATCCCTGGAAAAACTAGCTTACTAGAGTTTGCTCCGTTTATAAAATTCATTATATCTCATAAACGAGGACAGATAGGACATATATTTATATGACTTTTTTCCATTATTTTTAGGCATTGGTACAATCAGCTTCAGAAGTAGGTGCCACAAGTTACGAAACACCCTGTACATATATTCGCAGAACAGGTATATTTTCACGAGCAACAGAGCGGTCCTGACCCGACAAACGTGCGAATTAGTTTCAGGGACTTTTCCCCCCTCGTTTGAAAGCCGTGCAGAGTTTCGGGATAAAACAGGCAGGTCTCTGTTGGGTTGGCGGTTATTGGAAAGGGGCGAACGATTTACGGATAAAGTGTCAATCGCGGGACGGATACCGGCGCTACGGTTAATTCGCTTTGATTCTTACCCTCTTATACGCGTCTCACCCTAGTTTTTTCGACGCCCCTGCGGCCTTTCGCCCCTAACTTCGCCCCGTCTCGTCTCGTGCCACGGGAATGGCAATCGGTCGACTGCGTTACCGCTTTTTCGACCCACGTAGAAATTCCGGCAATATGTGACGCCGTGTCGAAAGTTGTGGGATCGAGGTGGAGGATTTCCGGACTGCTCGTGTGATTTTATTTGCGGTTTGCGGTACTGTAAAGGGGGAGATCGAGGTGGCCGGCAAATTGAATGAGTTATACGCAGCTCGATGGATTTTCTGGGGATTGTGGCGCGGATAATATACGAATTGCTTTAATGGCGTCGATGGGGGGCCGCGGAATCGGATCGTTCGAAACGATTAATCGACGATACTCCGAACTGGGGAGGGGATCACTTTTCGTTGCTAACCTCTTGTGCCACGCACGTCGAGAATTCTTTGTCCCAAAATTGCAATATTTTCTCAGTTTTAATTATATTTAAATATAACTCAGGCAAAACAAATAATAAATTTATTGCTAATCTCTAATTTAATAATAATATTTAATAATAATTGCTAATTTATTAATAATACTTATTAATTTATAATATAATATTACAATATAATATAATAATTACTAATTTATTAATAATTTCTACCCAGTGATATCATACCGGCGAGTTCAAAATGAAAGCGACGATTTATTCTGTACGGTTTGGTCACTCGTTATGGTCCGCAACTAGTTGTCAGCGCAAGTGGTTAAACGGACAAATGAAAGCTTGTAACTTTTTAGAATGTAGATTAGCTGAATAATTAGGTTCGAATATGCTTCTCAGACACGGTAAGAGAATGAATTGAATGAAACCAAGATTGCCGATAATGATTTCCGAGAGTATGAATTTCGAAGACGTCGGTACGTAAAAGTTGTTTACACATGCTATGCAAATCTAGTCTAACAACGTTGTGGAAAACTTGACGTCGTGGGACGGTGTTTGGCGGATTAAAAAAATATCGATTTCTTTTCACCGATCAGAGATATCAATTTCATATCGCGTATTCACGAAACCGTTCTACTTTTGGCAAAAAGCATTTGTTCGCGTTATCCGCGAAAACACGTTGGCCCAACGATTCGAGAAACGAATGTTTCCTGAGAGAAGACTATTCACCTCTCGCACATGATTCAAAGGCACAGAGGTCGTTTAACGTACACGCGAAGAATCGTTAACCAGGGCGAATTTTTTTTTCTTTTTTTTTTTTTGTCTTTTTTTTACCTCGATGCGACGTGAAAGTCCATAGAGGAGAGGAATTTGAATGACCGCGTGCATAATTAAACGAAAACCGCGCGAGGTATCCCCAGAGTGAACAGTGAACAGTGAACGCAAATTAAGAGCTTTGACGTTCAGGAAAGGTTCGCTTTAATACTGCTCTCGATTGCCCTCGAATGAAGCGCGCACATACACACACACGCACACACACACATACATACATTTTTTCTTTTTTTTTTGGCCAATAAACTACACGCTCGGATCACGCGTGCCACGCGCGGGGTTAAAGCAAAATGTAATGATATTACGCGAATCGTCTATATATACATATATATATATATACATATATATATATATATATATACATATGTATGTATAACCAGCCGTTAAATTGCGCAGCGTTCGTTAACCGCGAAAGTAGACAGCCGTCTGAAAAGGGCCAATTTGCGAAGGGATCGGTCGACTTTTCATCACGAAAACACGCACGCCGCACGTACGTATTCAATCCGCGGAACAACGCAAATATGTACGTTTGAAAAGCACTTTCAATTATCGTTTTAAAGCGCTCTTTTTAAACGGGAATTTCGAGCGATTCGTTCAATTCGATGAATTTTAATATAAATTATTCTGTTTCGTTTCGGCGCCGAGTGAATTTGGATTCTTTTCTCTCTCTCTCTCTCTCTCTCTCTCTCCTCCGCGCCTGAATTCCTGGCGTACTCGATTCGACGCGCCAATCACGTCCGCCCGTTCCGCGTTCTGACGCGTGTTTCTGAAAAACGTGATTCACACGTTTAACGATGCACTTAAAAAAAAAAAGAAAAAAAAAACAAAAAACCGCGACCGTTTTCGGCCGAAATAGGGGACGTGAATAATCGGCCTCCGTAAACGCGGGCGTCTTTTCCACGAACGATCGACGGTCTCGCGTCTAATTCGCCGCGGTGGTTCGTGCCGGGGAAAATAGGTTGTGGATTTGAATAATAGTTCTCCTGCGTCCGCTTCACACTGGAGACCGTGCGCATGCACGGACATGCAAATTTTCAGTAACCGTTGTAGAATTTGAGCCGCTTGTAAACTCCTAGCGTAAGTTCGACCGACACGCCGCTCTATCCTATATATTGTACGTGTATATATATAACGTGTTAATGACGCGTCATTAGATCTCGGCCTCACGTAACCGATCTCGTCGAACGTATCCTTTTCTCTTCTGTTTTTCTTTTTTTTTTTTTCGTTTCGCGGTGGAACGAGTCTAACGATGGAAAGTAATAAAGATTGGGCAGTGTTGGATCAATCGAACTGTTAGATATTTTTTTGCGAAAACATAGCTAGTTTCAAATTTGTCAGTTGATTTCTCTTTTTTCTTTTTTTTTTTTTTTTGGAACGAAACTAAACACACACGTGGAATTTTAACGTGAATAATATTTTATCGAGTATTTGCACGTAGAATGTAGAAAAAAGAAGTTGTTTGTAGGATGTTTTGGCTTACCCGTGAAAATTCTACCGCTATTCTGGCAGATACAACCTGTTTTCATAGAGTCGGTTTCGCACCGCAATTAGTTGGAATGAAAAATTGTCGACACTTTAAACTGTTGCAACGTTGTAAAAAGAAATTATATAACAGTATAGTTGCTCTCATTTTAAAGGGTGAAACTTCTATTGTTCTGAAAGTAAAACTTTGGTTATCCTGAATTTGCTTTTTTGCTTGGAGATATTTTAACATCACGTAGCAAATGGAAAAATGTTAGTTTTCTTTGAAAAGGATTGTAAAAATTCATATGCATGTGAATGCAGTATAAAATGCAATACGTAATTGTAAATGCAGTAAATTTCATTTACGATTAAATTTCTAGTGATCTTGAAGATTAAAGTTTCCTCTTTACAAGGACCTCTTAAAATTTGTTGTACGACTTTTTTTGTAACATAATTTTATTGAATTTCGAACATTAGAATTCAAGAAATATTAACATCTCGTCACTAACTCTAATTAAATAATATAGCAAAAAAAAAAAAAATCAGCAGTTATAAAGAAAAAAATTTCGATGTTGAAGACCATGATAAATCAAGTCATGAATGACATTTTTTAAAATATTTTTAGAGATGTTCCGAATTTTTACAATTTTCGAGACTAAAAGAGATCGTTACATGATGTAAAAACATCTTTGGAGAAGACGAACAGCCAAGGTAGAAGCGTTACACTTTAAAATGAGAGTAGATTGTTGTACGATTTTCTTTTACGAGGATATAAAGACTCGAAAGTGTCGACAATTTTTCATCATTGTGCGTTCAGTTGTAGCTCTTCGCAGTGCAAGTTGTCGCGTGGCGAAAGTGACGGGGGAACTTGAACAAAATTCGCGTGTTTGGCTATGAACGTTTCCGGTAAAGTATCGACGCGTGAGTGAACATGTATATTTGATGCTCGACTGAATTTTTGATTTGCCTTCTATCTCTACCGGGGAATGCCGCGAAGACAACGGCGTAGATCGAAGGTGTATGTCGAGGTCGACAGAAGTAACTGCAGAAGCGAGCATCTTTCGGAACGAGACGTTTCCCGAAATTGAAAATGTAAAATGTCATCTCGTGTGTGTGTTTCACGCCCGCTGCAAATTGATCTGTTTCGAGCCAAGAACAACTTTCGAGCAATTCTCTTGCAAAAACCAAACTGAATTCGTAAAACGCGCGTTACCAAACAAACGACAAAAATTCACAGGCAACCTCGAACGCGGAATATCAAAAAATAAAGAGAGGGAGAGAAAAACACACCAGCAACGTCGTTTATAAAGAATTTAACTGTCGTCGCTGTAAAAGGTACGCGATCGTCATACACGCTCAATTTGCTGACGGGGTGTCGCCCGACGCGAGATTATCTGGCGTAAAGAGGACGATGGCACGTCCCGAAAGAAAAGTGGCGGCGGTGGTGGTGGTGCAGCGTCGTGTTCCCTGGCGTTTCGCACCGACAGGAATTAATTAAAAATATGCTCGTCATTAAAGCAGCCAGCCACGTTCTTTCGCTCGCGCGTGGCCGTGTCGCGTTCGACCCGGTTTTTCTCCCCGGGAAAAAATATGTCGCGTATAATTTACAATTACGAGGGGCGGTGCAACAGAAGGACAGAGAGAGAGAGAGCAAGAGACAGGAATGCGAGAGGATTTTTGCTAGGATGTAGTAACACGAGCACACAGACACACAGACATACGCACGCGGAATTGTAAAAATTTCACGGGCTCGCGCCGCTATTTCTCCGCGGCAACAACGTCTCCATTACGAATAAAAACCGTGGCCAGGGTTAGGAGACCGCGACAATGGGACGCTTTTATTGCCGCGATCTGCAGTTTGGCAATCACGGCCGGGCAAACAGTATCGGTGTCCCGAGGGATACGCGGACACGCGTGCTGCACGCGTGCAACGCCCGCGCCCGGTCCCTTTCGCCGCGTTTAACTCATCGATCCGGCTGAAATACTTCGGCTACGGCCAGCATGTGGGTCATCCGCTTAGAAAGCTTCCGTCCGTTTTCCGCCGTTCTCGCAAATTCTCGCCGCTGTTCCGCGAGGATTTCAAGTTTACGCGCGTCCCGCCTGACTTTTGCTCGTTTCCGCCGTTTCGACATTTTTTTTCACGGTAATAACCATCGATCGACGAGCGAACGTGTCGGCACGTTGAAGCCTAGTTCGAACGATCGCCGAGCCGTATCCACTCGAAGATCCTCTGTACCGTGTGCAAATCATCTGTGCAATTTGGAGAAAAAAAAAAAAATCGAATCTCGACCGCTGGCTACAATTTCCGATTTTCTTGTGAAAAAAGAGAAAAACGGAGTTTCGCGCTCACTGCTTCGGTCGCGCTCACTGCATCGGACTATCGATTAAATTGCACATTGTTCTCAACACGATTGTTGATCTAATGCAAATTTACGCGGAAATTATCCCGTGTTGTCGTGTAGTTTTTGACAAATGAGCGTGAAAGTGAAACGATCTGAGTATAAACTTCAATTTACTTTATTTACACGTATTACGTCCTGAACGTTGCAAATTCTGAAAATTGCAATAGCTAATGCAAACTCGTGACCGGTCAATAACGTGTTAATCTATTTGAACGCGACTGGGTTACATTTTGTGAAACAGTTACTGAGACCGCGCTATTTAGCGAACCGTGCTTACCCACCTTTCAACGTGGAACCATTATGCGACTCGACAATTGAATCGGAGAAAATTTTGGCCCAATTCAACTCACATCGACAGCCATTTTTGGACAAAATTTAACTAACTCTCTTTGGGGTCGAATTTTTTTCATAATTGTAAGAAAGTTTACGTAAAATGTCAACCTAATTTTAACAATATAATAAAATATATAATAAAATATAAATACAATATAATAATAAATGCAGAATAATACAATATAAATACAAGTCAATAATAAATTATACAGTCTCGACGATTTTATTATAACAAATACGTTTTGTAATTTCCAAGTAAACTGTAATAAAAGTAAAGTACCTTGAAGTAAACTTGTAACTTTACTAAACAGACATTGTATGACAAGATGAATACGCCATCTTGTGGGAGAAAATTAAATTATGTTACTTGAAAGTCACGAAGCTATATCATATGAAAATAGTAATAAATGACTGTTGTTCTGCAAACAGAATAAAATATTAATAAAATATTAAAATATTAAAATATTAAAATAAAATATTAAAATAAAATATTAATAAAATATATGTATTATACAAACAAGAGCTATTACGTATGCTTTTCCTTGTTTGCAGAAGACGTGGTTCCTTTAGCCTGTCTATCTGCAGACAACTTGTAAATTTATTTCGATATTTCAGGGCTGATCGTTACCAAGAGTGTTATTGATTACCAAGAACAAGTTGGAAAAAAAGAATCGAGAGTTACACGGGCTCATAGGAGAGTTTTTGATGGCTCCTTCTTTCGAAAAACATACTAATTAAACCGACGATTTCGATCTTGAGGAAGAAGCGTACGTGAAATTCGCGCCGAGACGATGCCAATGCACACTCTGGCAGCGATTGAATAACGTGTGCCTGTGTATGTGTGGTGCAACGACGAGATCGACGAGTTTCCCCCGTTTAAAACGTTCTCCGTGCGCGTCTTCGAATTTCCGCCGCGGCGTACCGCGGGCACAAAGCGGTCGAACGCTTGCTTGGCGAAGAGCTGGCGGGCGCAGAATTTTACGAGCTCTTTTTTCAGCACGTCGCAGCCCGGTTTGTCGATTCGCCCGCATGCACACGAGAGAAATAAAATGCACTTCGAACGTCGAACATTCCTTCCCCTCCGCCCGACATCGACGCCGACGTTTGATCCCGCGCGGTGAGGATTAACCGGCAAACTGGATGTTCGTGAGATTACCCGGCGTCTCGCGGATTCTCACTCGTCGGAAACGACTCGTCGTGCAACGTATCCCCATCCTCGTACACACAATAGATTCGCCAGCGACGGCGAATTCCAAATCGGAAAGCGATATTTATTATACGACGCGCGACGGAGCTACTTTTGTCTGTGATGTACGATACACGGTGTCCAATTTCAATTTCTGTAAATGCAATTATCCTCCGAAACTGTTCGTCGTTTGAAAAGTGTGTTTCATACATTTTCTATTATTATTATTATTTTTTTTGTTTGTTTGTTTGTTTGTTTGTTTTGTTTTGAGAGGACAGTAATTTGAACAACTTACAATTGGCTTGTCTCTAAATTGTTTAAAAATGTCTCGAGTGCATTTTTTTCTGTTTTTTGAGGGGGCAGTAATTTGGAGGCGATTATAGTTTGTTTCTAGATACGAAGTGTGTAGGAGATATTACTTTTTCAAGTGTAATTTTTTTTTTTTTTTTTTACGTCAGTCGACGCAGCAGGCCATTTTCTGTAAAGAATTATTAACCTATGAATATCGAAAAGCCATTAGTTTAGGGGATATTGTAATTTTAATCTTGCGAATACGTACAACGTAATATTCCTTTTTATAGGTTATTCGATCTCAGATAGAAACGACTGTAGAATATAATATCCAAATGTCTCTTAAATTGGACCGTTTCAGACGTTAATATTTTTTTTTCTTTTTTTTTTTTTGTAAAGGACGACCTGCTGCATCGATGGATGCAAAAAAAAGAAAAGTTACACAATTATATTTGAAAAAAAACAGTAGTGACTTTCGTATTTTATATGCGTGTCCATCTAGAGACAAATTAAGTGTAAACAAACCGAATTACTACCTTCTCAAAACAGAAAAAAGTAACATTTTTAAATGACGAAACAGTTTTGGAGATAACTGTGTTTATAGATCAAAATGAGACACCCTGTATATATTTCAACGAAATTATCGCTTCCAGCTATTCTCGTCGATTCGATCCGCGTGTTATTTTTCGACGCGGAGGCTACTCACTCTTGACAGATAAAAATTTCTTTTTGGATTCTACGAGAACGTGTACATTCGCTGATGCGAATTCTAGTGCTCAAACTTCTGTAGAGAAAGACAAGACCAAGATAAAATGAAAGCTCGTAAATACTTTATTTAGAAGTTATGGCAAACACACGAAAGTTGTATTTATATATGCATCTTGATGTGCCACCTCCCTTTCTCAATGCAAAATTGATATCGAAGTAGGACTGAATTTATCGTGGACCGAATTTCATGTCAAACTTCTTCACGTGCAATTTTGACTCTTGCAATCCATTTGTTTCGTGTAAATACTTCTGCATTGTACATTTTTGTTATATATTTATTGCTACGTGTGTATTGTAATATATATTGCAAATGTCTGAGATATTGAATATTTCACCGTAAACAGAAATCTGAAAATGTAAAGCGACCTAGGAAATCAAGAGTCGTGTTCCTCTCGACTGAGTTCATCGCTGAAATTCTACGTATCGATCAAAATTGTTTGTTCTCATATCATATCTTTGTCATAACTTCTCAACGAAGCATTTGTCCACTTTTTATTACATTTTATCGTAGAATACACCGGCAAAGTTGAAACACTAAACTTCTGAAAACAGCCCTGCATATCTATCTACAAAAAGATTCTTTTTTTTTTTTTTAAATTCCCACCGTGAAGTTATTTCTCAACTTGCTGTTCTCTTCAAAAGAGAATACATCCTTATCCAAATATCGTTCTCGGATTCGATTCGTATTGAAAGAAAAATACTCGAAGCACATTTTTCTTTTTTTTTTTTTTTTGAGGGAGCTTTTTTCTTACAGATTACTCTTTTCTTTTTAATTCCGCCTTATCATTCCAACCTGAATGCTTCCATTCGCTTTATCAAACCGCGAGGTGTTGTAACTCTCTCGCTGTCTTGGACGCTCGCACGCGCGACTGAATCGAATCGCGGCTCGTCTCGTGAAAAAGAAAATGGAGAAAAAAGAGAAAAAAAGGCAAAACTGGGACACGACGACACAACGAACCGCGTCCTTGCAACGACACAGCGGCCGCGGGATGAAATGTTAAAGGGACGAGGTGCGTGATAGCATCGAGTGCTCAATTAAACTGACAATGGGCAACTTTGAAAATTATAGCAAGCCGATATCGCTCGCTTGTTACACTTTGACCGTGTTACCTGCGATGCTTATAAGTTAGCGTACTCTTGACCCGATTGTCGGTTGCTTCAACCATCGATTACTGTTTAGTTACTCTGACATTAGCACCTTTGTTGCACGAGCGAGCAAGCTTTTTAACGCTGTGCAGTGAATGCTAATCAACGGACGTTCATTATTCGCAGACTTTCTCGTCTCGTGACTGAAGAAATGAAACTTATTATATTGGCGTGGGCCAAAAAAAAGTTTCTTTTCCACCTATTTTTTTCTTTTTTAATATGACATCAAAGTATAAGAAAGAAACTAATTTTGTTAATTTTCAATTAAATTTAAGTTCCAACGTGATTTTTTTCGTTATATTTTAAAAATTATTTCCCTCGAATGTTGAAGGAAATATGTAGTAAAAAAAATTGCGGATTTATTTTAGTAGGAACCTATTCTGTATAATCTGGGCAATGAGTATTCTGCTTTATCCATAATATGGACGTGAAAGTCCATAATCTACCACGTAGCATTACATGCAAACCGAAAGCTGTGATTAATGCAAAAAACTGTTTAAATATTATTTCAGATTAAATCATTGTTAAAAATTTTCGTTCGAGCGAAAAAGTTTTCCCACTTTCGCCAAATTTTTATAATTTTATATAAGTCCATAATCTACCACGTATCATTACATCCAAACCTAAAGCCGTGATTAATGCAAAAGAACTGTTTAAATATTATTTCAGATTAAATCATTGTTAAAAATTTTGCGTTCGAGCGGAAAAGTTTTCCCACTTTCACCAAATTTTTATTTATATTTCATTCTTTCGCATACGTGCACAACTATTCTTGCACAACCGACGCACACGCGACAACCAATTTTTTTCTTTTTCTCTTCTGTATTTTTGCATCTTTGATTTTCGTATTAGTGATCGCAAATGCATTTTAAATACACGATCACAGCGATTGTATCGAACGTTGGGGGAGATTTATGCACCTATGCTGCGAGATGTGCATACGCCACGGAAGATTGGTTCTTACTATCAATACACGCGCGGGCTTAATCGATATTTAATGTAATTTACATGCATGGTCGTTGGGTTGACTAGTCAACGGGCCGGCGTCGTTGTTCCAGTTGCAATCATTCCGTGATTTCCATGATACAATGACGACCGGGGCTGTGCAACTGCTACGCTGCGCTCGCGCTCGCGATATCGGCGAAATTATTGCTGTCGCGGTGACGCTGTGTTTTGGGCGTGGAAAATTGTTTTCCGACAAAAAAGTTCCGCATCTTTCGGTTAGTGCGTATCGCCAAGTGATATTCTTTTAAATTTTAAACTTGGACTTTTTCGGAGGTTTTAATTAACACGTCAGTTGCATCACGTCTGTTCGCATTGCGAAAAATTATTCGCACCGGGGGAAGATACATTTGTTGTGAAAAATAGTGGAAGAATGAACGAGTGAACAAACGTGGCGTTAAGTGGGATTTTGAGATAATTTTATCGGCTGTTTTGACGCTGCACAGATCGCGGCTGTGACACACGCTCGATAAGCTTGCGACAATACTATACGTTTTGTAAATTCAACGTTGAACTCTCGTGATAGCAGTTATGCAAAAGTGCTTTTGCAGTTTTTACGTATAAATCTGACAGCATGCGCGGACAAAATCGGGCGGAATGAGAGAAGTATTCATGTAAATTCGTAGTTTATAATCCTGATTCAATTTTCTGTACAGCGTATGCAGGTTCATTTTTATCGGGGACCTACATCCATGTTTATAGCGTGTTAATCGTCACTGGAAATGAAATAACCGCGCGATAAAGGTACCGGAAACAAATCTGTACGGATAGATTTTTTTTTTTCCATTTAACGCCAACACCATGGGAGCAATTTAAAAAAAAAAAATACTTTTCATAGACAGAATCAATATACAATAATTTGCAGAATATATACTCTCGCAAATCCTGTTCGGTATCATTCAATCGAATTTAACTCGTGTCGACCTGTTTTATTGAAAGGAGTCGAAATTTGGAGTGTCGAGTGAACTTTCGGCGGGGTCTCCTGAAATTTTAAACACACGTGCATATTTTTAAGTGCCGAATCTACGTTAAAATATGTAACATTTTACTATGTTCTAGTTTTCAAATTATAAATAATTGAAGAAATTTTCCAATCTGTCTCAACGCAATGTTACTTGGCATTGAATTCTGTTTGAAAGTACCAAATATTCCTCGAATGGCCTCGAATTCACTTTGATTCCTTTTTTGTAGATCATGCATTATTCACCTCGATTTAATTATATATATAATATATTACATATATTTAATTTTATATATATATATATATATATATATATATATATATATATATATAATACAAGGAGAATTTCTTCTATACAACTAATTACCGAAAATTCTTTTCGTTTTCACTTTTTAATAATTATGAACGTCAGACGAGGACTGAACGAGTTCTTTGAAAATCCGCAACAGACCAAGCACGAGGCTCGTTGACATGGTTGCGTTAGTTACCTTTTTTCGAACGACGACGCAATCGAGCAGAGTGCATTCGCTCATTCGACTCTGCGTCTTTGTATATTAACGAATAATTAGAGTCGACGCTGTCGACGATGCATTCGTTCCGCACGATTCGTCGATACGTTGCCATTTTCTTTCCGTTTGTATAAACAAAAATACATACGACGAAACTGAAGGAAGGAAAAGAAGTTTCCTTACGTTTCGCAAATACCGTATTTCGCAACAGAGAGGAAAGAGACAGTTTGACAGACTCGGGAAACTGCGTGTTTCTCATCTGCCTCGTCCCTTGACCTTCGTCCCGTTGAATCCAGATTTATAGGACACTATTAATTCCCATCGTGAAGGCAGCCGCGTTCGCATGTTTCATGCTACGTTGAGTAATCAATTGGTCCGAGTATGATTAGCTCGTAAAGTTGTGTAACGATAAGCCTCGCCACCTTATCGCGGGTCGCCTCCTCGCCGTTGTCTGTATACGTCTGAATACGTTTAACGCTCCACTGGCGTGTGGCGGCTTGGTGTAATAATTGAGCTATAGCGTACGGATGTAGGTGAATTGACGAGCGGGTAAGGGTGAGTCGACTGGCTAATGGAATTCATTTGTGCCTCGTTACGTGCCGTTTACCTTCGACAACTTTGTTCTCCGTCGCACCGATTATTCCGTGCTATTTCGTATTTACCTTCGATCGGGGAATCGATCGACGAAATGTCGCGATAGAAAAATGATGGGCAGGAGAGGGAACTGCGATAATGTTTCCTCTGCGAGAGCAGAGAATGTTGCCGTTTCTCCGTCTGATAACATCGACTCTGTTTAACGAGACAACTGTTTACATAACGAGGATTTCTCCTTTCTCTTTTTTTCTTTTTTTCAACGACGCGCGCGTTTCGCGGGAATAAAATAGGGAGAGCGAGCGAGGAGCGGTAGAGTCGAATTAATTAATTTAACAAATCCGTCGTCGCTCGCGAATGACGTTTCATAACATCCCGAAAGCGGCAGACAGCTGTCTAAATACGTGCTCGAGTGCGTGTATGCCTGAATTTCCGTTCCATTTCTCGCGCGCGGCTCTCTTTCGTACAACCGCCACTCGAGCGCGCGAAAAACTGTGCGTCGGGGTAAATAGCTGGCGGCGTATCGATTGAAATTGTCTGCGAGCAAAGAAGGAAACGTACTGAAGGGAGGGAGAAAAGCGAATGAGAGAGAGAGAGAGAGAGAGAGAGAGAGAAAAGAAAGAAAGGAAGAAAGAAATTCACGGTGCGCATCGTAGTATCGCACTTGGGGGGAGGAATGCGTTGTCGCGAATGATTCCTCGGGAGCTTACCAGGCGCTGTGTTTTATCGTCCGTGTCTTTTCGAATATTAAAACCATTTATCGAGGCGCGGCCGTGCCCCCTTGTCTCCTGACGAGCGTAGTAAAGTGTACTACCTTCGCCTGTGTATCTGCATTCCCCCTCGGTTTTCCGTGTTATTTCTTGCTTTGGTTGGAAAAATCTAAAATTACGCATCCTACCGAGTCCACCGCTATCGCGTAGCGTAACTTGATTGCGACACCCCTTTGTGCACCGTACGAAGAACCACGTTTTCCATTTGTTTTTTATCTTGGTCGAAAAATATTTGCAACGAAGCATCGGGAAAATCAGTCTGTGGTATTTTATTTGTTGAGAAAGAAAGAAGAAAAAAAGATTTCCGTTACCGCGAAATTTTTCAGCTCCGAGACTCACTTTCTCGAGAGTGACTTTGGTCTCGTTCACCTCGAAGAAAGGTGCGCCGAAAACTTCAATTTTCTCTCGGGTCGACCGTGGGTTTCAACGCATCGTCAGGCAATCGTCAACGACGACCCGACGGGCGAAAATCCCGGAGATTTACGACACGAAGGAAAGGGAAGGTTATTCGCTGTCCGACGACGTCGATGACGCAATCTGCACGCCAAACGCCGGAAATCTAACGTCTGAATTCTCGAGCAACGAGATTGAAACTTAAAACAAGCCGAGCTCTCGCGCAACCGTGTGCTTGTTCGGCTCTAACCAGCCACGCTGATTCCGAATTCGCTTTCTCGGCCCGAAGTTCGTGAACCAACCAATCCTTTGGCTCGCGTCGTCTTCCTTTGAAATATTTCATCAAAGAAGAGAAACTCGCGGGGAACGCAACCCCTAACCCCCGTAGGCGATGATCAACTGCCGATAAACCGAGCGACCGGTTTCCGCAGCGCCTCCTCGCTGAAACGAAGCTATTATTCGACAAGGTAATTACGTTCCTTTTAGCGGCCGTTTGAAAAGAAACATTTATCTTGCGCCACTCGCGAGTTTCCGCTCCGGCTTCGAGCTATTGATTTTGCGCGCGCGCGCACGCACACACACACACACACACACATATCCTCTTTATCTCCCCCTGTCTCTCGTCGTCGATGGACCGCCGATACGACACGATCCCACCGGTTACTTAACGAAACTTGAAAGCGGTGACGCGCGTCTCGCCTACGCGGTATAATTAACCCCTTGCGCTGGAGCGACGTCGAGAATTTTTTCCCCCAAATTTTTGCAACATTTTCTCAGTTTTCAAGTACATTTAAATGTAATCCAGGCAAAACAAATGATGAGTCTGTTACTTCTTAATGATTTATCTAATATAATAATATAATTCTTAGTAAATGTCTAATATATCTAATACAATAGTACAATTCTTAATGAATGTCTAATATGTCTAATACAATAATACAATTCTTAATGAATGTCTTATATGTCTAATACAATAATACAATTCTTGATAAATGTCTAATATGTTTAATACAATAATATAATTTTCAATAAATGTTTAATATGTCTAATACAATAATATAATTCTCAATATATGTCTAATACAATAATATAATTCTCAATAAATGTCTAATGTGTCTAATACAATAATATAATTCTCAATAAATGTCTAATATGTCTAATACAATAATATAATTCTCAATAAATGTCTAATATGTCTAATACAATAATATAATTCTCAATAAATGTCTAATGTGTCTAATACAATAATATAATTCTCAATAAATGTCTAATATGTCTAATACAATAATATAATTCTCAATAAATGTCTAATATGTCTAATACAATAATATAATTCTCAATAAATGTCTAATGTGTCTAATACAATAATATAATTCTCAATAAATGTCTAATATATCTAATACAATAATATAATTCTCAATAAATGTCTAATATGTCTAATACAATAATATAATTCTCAATAAATGTCTAATATATCTGATATAATAATATAATTCTTAATAATGATTCGGTGATATCATACCGACGAGTTCAAGAGGAAAAAAAAGCGAGTTATTGTATACGGTTCGGTCACTCGTTATGGTCCGCGAATCAATTGCCAGCGCAGGGGGGTTAATCGAGAAGCGAATTGGGAGTTTGATCAAGGCACGGAGATGTGAAAGTTTGATTTTCGATCGATGGCGATCTTGACCCTTCCTCCTCGACGAATTCTTTTTTTTTTTTTTTTTTTGTCATCATCAGCAATTGCCATGCCAGCGATTTATTTACGAAGCACCGAGTAAAGTATTCGAATGAAATGACATAGCAAAAATTGAAAAGTTCTTTATTAACCTCTTTCTCAAATCACGGTGAATCTTTTGTTTGTCGTGGAAACAAGCGGCGAGTTTTCTCTCTGTTACATTATTTTTTTTTTTTCTCTCTTTCGCCATGCAATTGGAATTGTGCAGTATTTGCACGCGGTATTACTTGCTTTTTCACTCTCGCGTATTTATCTTTTCGAATCGTGTCTATATTTTAAAGAAGCGGAACTGGCCCCGCAATTTATTTCGTTCCATATATGTCAAGAGTTAAAAAGATTTATCAAGTTCAGCGTATGCTCCGTGATTCATACGAATTTTTCCGTGCATTTGTTGATACAAAAGATTCGCAGGATTTACAGTGTTACGAACGCCCATTTGAGTCGAAATGGTACCGAGCAGGCAGCAAATATTCAAAAAGTAACATCCGTGAATGGTGTAAGCAAATCAGTGTGTAAAGGTAATTACTTGGTCCCAAATGCACGTAAATTTTGCACGGGGCATTTTACGCTCGCTCGATATTTTTTCTCTCCTCTTTCATAGCCAATGACAGTGAGAAATTCCTAAAATCGACAATTCGAATTGCTGTAACTTCGTTTCGTAAAGGAAGATCATACAACGATCGACATGGTCTCGTTCTAAAGCGTGAAACCTCCAATCTAAGTTCGTTCTTTCTCGAAGATGATCTTCTATTAGAATGTGGTAACACTGAAAAAATTTTTTTCCGTTTGAATTTTAAAGTCTCTTTTTTACAATTGCTGTATAATTTACTATTTTGTGAAATGATAAGAATTTACGTTCAAAGTTTAATGAAATGCTGGAAAAAATTGTACAGCGAGTTTGTAAAAAGGAAATTTCAATCTTCGAGATTAAGATGGATCTTTTAACGTTTCCATACGCGTTAGAATTTTTACAGTTTTCGAAGGAAAAAATGTCCTTACCTTCCTACTTAGTGCACGATGAAACTCATCTTCGAAAAAAAAATAAATAAATAAACTGATGATTTGAAGCAGAAGATGAGACCAAGTGAATCGTTTCGAACGATCTCCTTTCGCAAAGTTATACCAGATAATACTTCATTGGTACAATTATGCTCTTCAAACATATTACGTGCTCTGTAAACATATTCGTTGATGCAATCGTGCTCTCCCAACATATAATCATGCTTCGTAAATATATTATGGCAACGACACATTCCCCTGCACTCGAAAAACAGACAAACAATTCCACTGCTTAATTTCGATACGAATCACTCACTGGCTACTTAATTTTGCTAGAAGCAGTTTCGAACGATCTTCTTCTGCAAAGTTATCAGATAATTCTTCGTTGGTGCAATTTACTTTCCTATTTACGACGTTTATTTGATCGTTATTCCTAATTAAATACAGTATAGTATAGTATAATATTAATTAATATAATATAGTATATTTTAAATATTAGTATATTAATGTATAATTATGTTATATATTAGTATATTATCTATATTAGTATATTAATGTATAATTATGTTATATATTAGTATATTATCTATATTAGTATATTAATGTACAATTATGTTATATATTAGTATATTATCTATATTAGTATAGTAATGTATAATTATGTTATATATTAGTATATTATCTATATTATATATTAGTATATTAATGTATAATTATATTATATATTAGTATATTAATGTATAATTATATTATATATTAGTATATTATCTATATTATATATTAGTATATTAATGTATAATTATGTTATATATTAGTATATTATCTATATTAGTATATTAATCTAATAATTATATTAGTATATTAATCTATAATTATGTTACCTTCAAACATATTATGTGCTTTGTAAACATGTGGCAACAAAATATTATACCTGCACTCGAGAAACAGACGATCAAAATCCACTGTATAATTTCGGTACAAATTAAAACTCCCTCGATAGAGGAAAGGAACTTTGATTGCCGACCAAGGGTGATAAAACACCTTTCCAACGGTAATTAAAATTCTAGCCGAAAACGTTCTTCATCTACCGATACCTCCGAGGCCAATTCCCAAGGAAAATAATTCCCCGGCCGAGGCTAATTAAACCGCACGCAGAATCTTCGGTTTTCAATTAGCCTCCTTGGAACGAGTGGACTCAGCGATTCGACTCGATTCCTCGCCGGTGCGCGAATCGAGGATTTTCCATCGAAGGTAGCAACAGCCGGAGGAGCGAGAGGGCTGCGAGATGCGGCGTAACCGGTGGCCAGGCTGGTATCGATATTTATTGCGTTTAATACCAGCGCTGCCGCGTTTTACGTTAATTGCATTGGCCGGGTGTGGTTAGCTGCTGCGTGTGTAGGTCACGCGATGCGACGCGACGAGCCGAGATTGTCGCTCGCGGCGAAAGCCTGCGATCGTAGAAACGCAGACAGACAAGACGAAGGGAGACAAACGCCTCTCGGAGAGAAGCCTCTGACCGAGTGCCTTAATCCTTTCGGCTGCAGTTCCGTTCCATTGCCGGGTCCCGATAGAACAACACACACACACACACACACACAGAGTTTGTCCGGCGTACAATTAGTAGAGCGGAAGCTACCAGCCAAGCTGTGCGTCGAGGTGGAACGAGAGTTGACAGCTAAGCACCGTTACGCTTAATATGTCTACTTAACGGCACCTCTCTCCGTACGCCCAGCCGCGTGGGAACAAAGACGATCGATCATGGATCCGCTGTTCCGTCAGCCTCCACGACGCGAAGGAACAGCCGAGAAATTGAACCCGAGTTGCCCAAGTTTCTCTCATCGAATCGGATATCGATCCCGGTCGATGAACAACTAGTTTCCAGCAACCTCTGGCCTCCTGCATACGCGAACATCTATCCCGGGTCTCTTCGTTCAAATCATCAAGATCTCTCGCGATCTCGTCTCTCTTGCGGAGCGCGACAGCCCTTATCTGGGTTAAGATACGAATTTCTCATTCTTGGAGAGAGCTCGCCAGTCGAATTGACGGGACGAATGTATAACACGTGACGAGGGATCTTGCTCGTACATTTCATTAATCTTCGTTAGAAAGAAAAGCTTCGTGAAGGAAAGAGAAAGAGAGAGAGAGAGAGAAAGAGAGATCCAATTAAATAACAAGAAGGAAGAAGCCACTCGTCGGCGGAACGCGCCTTTATTCCAGGTATTAAAATGAAATACAGCCCGTTGGTGGAACGTTTGAAAAGGACCGAGTGACCCTTTAACCGGGACTTGGAGACGGGCGCGGCGGATCGGCCGAGGCGGAATTTTTAATCGAAAAGCTCCGGCAAGGTCGTTCCCGACGGACAGCTAATTGTGTTCTTTAACCTTTGATTCCAGTGTTCGAATAAAAAAAAGGAAAAGCCTAGACTGCATAATTAGCAAAGGAAACAGGCAGGTCTAATGAAACCTCTCATCTAGAGGGATGATTAACTTGTCGGCTAATACGTCTGTTTATCAAGTCGCTGCAAAGGCCACCGATTCGACGCGTCTGTCGCGTTCATCTCGCAACCTCTTTCAGACTGCGCTGTTGGCTTTCCGATCGATCGGAATCGGCCATACTCCTTAATTGAACATGACAAATTGAACGCTCATATCGTTCCTTCGGTTGTGTGATTTCCTTATTAAAAGTGATTCTACTGGAATCAGAGATCCGTGAAGAATTATCGAAACCTCTGAAACATTCGATACGCTTTTCGACTGGAAGTCGCGTCGTGATCGGCCATACTGCTTAATTGAACGCAACTACATACATAATTAAACCACTTTAAACTATCGGTTCTTCAATCGTACGAAACGATTCTTTTTTATTAAAAGTGATTCCATCGGTACCCGAGATCCGTAGTTTTAATAAATGTAAAGATTTATCGAAACCTTTGATACGCTTTTCGACCGGAAGTCGCGTCGTGATCGGCCATACTGCTTAATTGAACGCAAGTACATACATAATTAAACCGCTCTAAACTATCGATTCTTCAATCGTACGAAACGATTCTTTTTTATTAAAAGTGATTCCATTGGTACCCGAGATCCGTAGTTTTAATAAATGTAAAGAATTATCGAAACCTCCGAAACACTTTTCAATCGGCCATATTGTTTAATTGAACATAACTATATACATAATTAAATCGCTCTAAACTATCGGTTCTTCAATCGTACGAAACGATTCTTTTTTATTAAAAGTGATTCCATTGGTACCCGAGATCCGTATTTTTAATAAATGTAAAGAATTATCGAAACCTCCGAAACACTTTTCAATCGGCCATATTGCTTAATTGAACATAACTACATACATAATTAAACCGCTCTAAACTATCGGTTCTTCAATCGTACGAAACGATTCTTTTTTATTAAAAGTGATTCCATTGGTACCCGAGATCCGTATTTTTAATAAATGTAAAGAATTATCGAAACCTCCGAAACACTTTTCAATCGGCCATATTGCTTAATTGAACATAACTATATACATAATTAAACCGCTCTAAACTATCGGTTCTTCAATCGTACGAAACGATTCTTTTTTATTAAAATTGATTCCATTAGTACTCGAGATCCGTATTTTTAATAAATGTAAAGAATTATCGAAACCTCTGAAACACTTTTCGATCGGCCATACTGCTTAATTGAACGCAACTACATACATAATTAAACTCATATCGGTTCTTCAATATATAAACGATTTATTTTATTAAAAGTATAAACGATTTATTTTATTAAAAGTGATTCTATTGGGATCCGAGATCCGTATTTTCAATAAACGTAAAGAGTTATCGAAACGTTTGTAAAGTTTCCCGATCGATCGGGAGTCGCGTCGCGATCGGCCGAGACAAACGATAAGTTTCACTTACTGGTTTAATGCCTCCGAGAAATAATTCTGCGTTAGTTCTTCTCGATTTCCTGTGTCGCGGAATCTGTGAAACGGAGTCTGCGTTGCACAGGGCTTCCTTCGCCGATCAGACTCGTAAAATCGGGGCGATTAAAGGAGATCCGGAATAATTAAGGCGATTTAATTCGCAATGCGATTAAAACGCCAATCCTAATGGACTTTAATTTTAATCTAAAACTGATCGATCGATACACGTGTTCATAGACGAGCTACATTACTTACCAAATCGAACGAGCGACGTTTCACCCTCTGTTTTAACATTAAGTACTACCGAGGACTAAAAATTGAGCCAAAGAAATCAGAATGCAAGGAATAATAATAGGACAGAGGATGAAAACTTTTATTCATATATATTGAAATCATTCGTATCTGTAAAAAATATAATACAAAACAAATTTACAAAATTACTCTCAGAAAAATTATAAATTAGTCATTTTCTTGACTACCACTTTGAACAACCGGAGCAATAACATAACGCAATTGCAAAAATTATCGAGATGTTGTGATCCGACGTCCGGTTGATGTCAATTATCGGATTCGTTTACGTTGCCATTCCAAACAAAGGAAGAAAATGGCGATAGGCAGCTGAAACGGTGGAAATTACAAAATTTCGAAAATTTCACGCCAGACGTGGCACGAACGAATTTGTCGGTTCCGGTTATCAAAGCGTTCCTCCCACGAACGATCGAGGTCGATTGACCACGCCACGATTTAACCACCAAATTTACAACGAGGAGGGGAATTTTTCTATTTTCCATCGGTTTGTCCGTCGCTCCTATTGTAGTATCAAAGAACCCATCCCCGACGAGTGTCCTCGAAGCTTTCCACGCTGGGGGAAGCAAATGAAAGAGAAAAAGAAAAAAGAAAAAAAAAAAAAAAGAAAGAAGGATATTTGCCATCGTAAATCGATCGAATTTTCCATCGTCGAGTGTACTTGGTGGAGAGCGACGAATTAAAAACACACACACACAGACAGCCGCGATCGATCGAGGAATTTCGAGTTGCACTCGCGCGTACGAATTACGCATACAGCACGCGCCACCAGCTACATACGTAAGCTCCGGTCGAGTTTTTTAATGACGCGTCTCGCGGGTTATTAATTTTTTTCTTTTTTTCAGCAAACACGGAACTGCTCTATTTGCATCCGCGAGCGTTTTATTTATCGCGGACGCGCTCGTTAATTCACCCGTCCATTAAAACCTTGCCGAGCGTTGTTTCGTTGTTCGACGAACACGTTTCTGTTCAAATGACGCGTTCGTAAAGGATCCTCGTGTTTCGAGTTCGATCATCTCGAAACCACTTGAGAGAGAGAGAGAGCAACGTTCGACCAAAATTAAACGAGACGACATTTTCGATTTTAGCGCGCGTTTCAAAGCGTATTGAACTCTGTCGATCTGATTTCATTTACGGGCCAAGGAAAAATTTAGCAATCGACGACCTCTCGTTCCGTTCTCGTTTTCTCTCGAGGCTTCAAAGGGAACCGGACGCTATCTGTCCGGGAGGTGTTGCCGGGAGAGAGCGGTGGACAAGTATAATTTAAATTGAAACGATTAAACGGCCGTTGAATCGCCGAGATACGCAACAAGGGCGAGGGAAACTTCGGGCGTAAATTTCCAACGAAAACAACTCTCGTAAAACGAGATATTTTCACCGAAGTACTTTTAATTCCTCGCGTCGAGTTTATTTAACGCGCGAAGCGATTAAGGGTCCTGTTCCTTTGTCGATACCTTTTCGTTATGTTCCATCCTCAATTTGATTCTTGGAGAGACATTTTTTTCTTTATTAATTTCGTGTTATTTCGTATTATTATTTCGTATTATTGGAAGCTTTACGACTCCAGAGAAACGGTAAACCTGCGATGGAAAATCGTTTTCCAAAATGAAAATTATAAACTCGCGACTGTCATAGCGGAGGGCTTCGTGCTTCGAAACGGGGCCAAGTGGATCACGTTGGGTGCGATCTCTTTTTTATCAAAGTGAAAATTTCTCATTGTCATTGGTGACAATGGCGCTCCTCACTGTGAAAGGAGAAACAAATTGTCGAGTGAGCGTTGTTTCTGACAATTTATGTACCTTTACACGGTGATTTCTATCAGTTTAATAAACATCATTTGTATATAATGTTTATGGTATATTTTATTTTATTCTATATATAATGTTGTTTATATCATTTGTATGAATTTAATAAACAACTTTTCGTTATTTCGTGGATTCGTTCTAATCCGAGTCGATTACGAGAAATCGTTCGTGTTTATGCAAAGATCCCGTTTTCCCTTCCTTCGTTTGCCAATACCGCATGCAAACTAATTACGAAAAGAACATTGCGCGGTGATAACGCGAACACCGTGTATGCAGATTATATACAATACTAATTAGGGGCTTTGCGTAATGCTAATGTACTACGTATGGCGCAGGCTAATTACCAGCATCAATCCTATATATAATATCTATGGGAACTTTGTCTATCGGTGATCATCAACAAATCATTAAATTGGTGACGCAATCGCGCAAATAATAGTTCCTCGCAATAAAAATATACACCGAACATGATGTTTTCCCCTAACTTAAAGAAATTCTGCAAGTACTTTATTTGTACTAATAAAATAGTATTTAATTTAATTTAATTTAATTTAATTTAATTGAGAATAAACAAAACAAAAGATCTGTTTATCCAAAGAGTATGCATGAGTCGAAAAAGGAAGAATAAAATTGTTTCCTTGAAGCTTTCGTTTTCGAGAGTTATCGAGCTTAAAAATCTATCGAGTAGACGCGTACCAGAGACAATTTTCAACGAAACACGCTCAGAGTCTATTTTCTTGAAAATGACGCCTTGAAAGTTTCTATACTTTTCACTTGTTTTGTAGAACATTCTCGCATCGATTACTCGCGTCAGTACGGAATTGAAAGTTAAATTCAAGTACACAGAATTGAAAAGGGATTGGTACACCTAGTTTTTGATGATATCTTTATGAAAACGAGTGGTAACAACAAAATGTACATAGTACGTAATGTGCATAGTAATAGTCTCCAGTAACGAGTCATACGAGAAAAATAAAAATATAAAAATTTTAAACCTGAGAAGAACATCTGTGCTTGATCTGCGTTTAACGTTGTTAAAAAAATTACAAAATATCCTTTCGCCTGTTTGTCTCTGAATCATTAAGAATATTTTCTATTCTGTTTGAATACATAGTAGAGCTACAAAAAGAAACTTTTAATAGCTTTTTAATTCTCGAATTTTCATGATACTTGTATTATTATTTTATAACTCATTATTGAAGTTGATACTGCGCATATTATTTTATAACTCATTATTGAAGTTGATACTGTGCATAGTAAACTATTTATGGTAATAAATTTTGTTAATACGTAATAAATAATGATATTGTGCCAATATCGGGACAGGATTGTCTTTTCAAACTATTAAAAATATTTCGTATTCTGTTCTATCAAATACATTGTAAACTGCAGAATAAAATCCTCGTATCTCAGTAACTTTCTGATTCTCGAATCTTTATATCACTTGTATTATTATTTTATATAACTCATTGTTGAAAAGTGCGCATTATGCACATCACGCACATAATAGTTTGCTACATTACTTTCGTATGTAGTAAACTATTTGTAGAAATAAATTTCATTAACGTATAACTTATTTTTACAAAGAATATTGCGCCAATATTATCAAAAGCTACAAAATTAAACCCTTGTGTGTCGATATCTATAACTAACCATAAAGTCGCTAGCATGCACGTGTTCATAGCGAAACTTTTTTGCCATTTTTCAAGAGAACTATTAAATTCTACTCTCGTGATGAGTAGAATACAATGCAAAAATTGAAATTCATGGTGAAAGTTAATTTTGCGGCAGATTCTCTTTGTATTTCCATCAAATCGAAAGTGTAGAATTCATCCATGACGCAAACTTTTTTTTTCCATCCTGTACACAGTGTGACAGTGCTAGAAAATGTTTAATCGTTCAACAGCGTTCCGTGTTATTCAGTCGCCGTGCAAACCCCGCTCCAAAGCGGGGCCAAAATACGTCAGACCCTTATGAAATAGTTGTTCAGCCTGTTCCCCGGACGACTGTTCGCGTCGTCTCGGGTCGCGCGTTAAACATTTACCAGACGAAATATGTGTCAGGCGTTCGCGCGAGTTATTTTGCATTTCGCACTACCCTGGCCCCGCAACCACTGTTTTCTACTCCTCTTATTCGCTTCTTCGGCTATTCGTTCGCGCTCAGTTCATCGTCGAGCGTCGCCTTTTTCGGATAACTGACTCGAACACTGCTGCGCTCAGCTTGATAAATTTCTACGCGGCCGATTTCCAGAGCTTTTATGAGATTGCCCCTACACGTTTCGCCATCCGTTAGCGCGGTGTAACGTACGATTTATCGACACGTTCAATATTCCATGAAATTTTGCTCAAATTTCATTGAAAACGTTCAACGTTTGTTGGGATTTCTCTTCTCGGAATTTCATTGCAATAAAATTTGTTTGGCGAGGAAAATTTTGCGGGCTGCAAAGAGTTGCGCGTTTACGAATTTTTCGGACAAATATGAAGACGGCATAAACACGTTTCGTACAGAAACGACAAAGTATAATACACGTACTGCATGTCGTACGTGCACTTATGTGGATTGCGACGAATGAAAGGAACGACAAACTATTAGAAGATATTGAGACGCGCGAGCAAATACACAGAGTGATTCGCGTAACTCGCACACCTGAAATAACTTTTAAATCATGCGTCTAATGAAAAATTGTTTAACACGAAAGTTATATGGTTTTGAAATAGACAAAATATGGCAAATTTTTGTGTGTGTGTATTGAGGAGTTGTGAAATTTTTTTCAATTGGACCATATATTTTTTTCGTAATAAATCGAAAAAATATTAAATTCCAATTATTAAGCCACATAATCGTCAACGTCCATGCAATCATTAATGTGTGGCAATGCAGTTTTCATCCACGAGATAAATTATCGTAAAATTTTAGGTTCAGGACAAATGTGTCTTAATACTTTTTTGGAACTTAATATTCTTTCGATTTATGATGAAACAAATATATGGTCCGAGTGAAAAAAAAAATAAAGATGACCTTGAAAATTTCGAAACCCTTGATACGCCATGTTTTACCTCCCTTAAAATCATATTTTTGTACTAAACAATTTTTGATTAGACACACAATTTAAAATTTAATTTATTTCAAGTATGTAAGTTACGTGAATCATCCTATATGACAACGAATATCAGGCACAAGTTAACTACAGAGTAATTACGCAAAGAACTTTCCTCCTTTTATTTATTTATTTCTCTCGTCTTCTTTTTTTTTCCTTTTCGCTTGCATACACATAACCATAAATTGCAATTTTCTGAGACTTTCCCGTGACACGACCTAATTTCCTCTAAATTGACTTTTTCACGAAATGTATGCTCCCGTTTCCTTCACAGGCACACTCACACATGTATATTCAATGAATATTGTTCATACCGAGCGAATTAGTTAGCTTCTGAAAGTAAACGTGCCTTAAAATATCGCAGTATCGTATGTTTGATTTGGAGTATCGTTAATTAAAATAATATTTGACCACTAAGTAATAAGTCTCGCTCGCGTACGGCGAACGAAAGCCGAATGAAATTCCAATCGTTGAAACTCTGTTTACTGTCTTGAATAATGAATTATTTTCCGTGTCATTTGTCAATTTGCAATTTGTTATTGCTGAAGAATATTATAAATGCCACAACCCGTAGTTTATACATGGTGTCTCGTAACTGGTGGCACGATCGAGTAGGTGATTCCACGTGGAAAAGAAACGAATTTTGAAGAAAAAGAATAAAATCTTTTCTTTAAAGATCTTTGCTTTCGAGAAAATCATGTTGCCTTCTGTACTAGACACACGCGAGAATATTTTTGTGCACAAAAAATAAGTGAAGAGTGTAGAATAAATTTTGTTTGCATTACTTTCAAAAAAATAGGCTTTGGAGATGTTACTTGACAAGTTTTTGAGCTCGATTTTCTCAAAAACGAAGTACCTTCTTGCAGAAAAATTTTATTGTACACTCTTCACTTACTTTCGCACGTAGAGCAACCTCCTATTGATAACTATTTTTTGTCTAGAATTAATTAATTTTACTTGATTTTAAATTAAAATAATTACTTGATTTTCAAGCTCAAATTTCTCGAAAATGAAGGCTTTAATGGAAAAATTTTATTCCTTCTTTCACGTGGAATTATCTGCTCAATTCTATCACCCTGTACCCTGTACATTATTAAAAGTCATCTATGTTTTGGATACTTTATATTACATTTTAAATTGCATCCTGAATTTTTCGTAAACATCTCGACTTTGAGAAATTCCTTTTTTCCATAAAAGAATTCAAAAATGATAAAACCAAATAAAAAAACAAGTAAAAAAAAACTGATAAAACCAAATAAAAAAACAAGTAAGAAAAAAATAGACAAAAGCTACGTGTCTCTTTAGTTTAAATAAAAATATTCAAAATCCAGTGATTTTAAAGGCGATTTCCAAGTTCACAATCTTACACTATATCCTGTATATTATTACAAATCATGTATATTTTGGATATTCTGAGATCCCAAATTTTTCGTAAACGCTTCGACTTTGAGAAATTCTCTTTTTTCGTGAAAAAATTCAAAAATTACAAAACCAAATAAAACGAAACAAGCAAAAAAAAAAAAAAAAAAAAATAGACAAAAGCCACGTGTCTCTTTAGTTTAAATCAAAATATTCGAAAACCAGTGATTTTGAAGGAAATTTCCAAGTTCACAATCTTACACTACATCCTGTATATTATTACAAATCATGTGTATTTTGGATATTGTAACATTTCAAAATTTTTCGTAAACACTTCGTCTTTGAAAAATTCCTGTATATTAATACAAATCATGTGTATTTTGGATATTCTGAGATCCCAAATTTTTCGTAAACGCCTCGACTTTGAGAAATTCCCTCTCGAAAGACTTCAAACTGACGAATGTCGATGGAGCGAAACAAGGAAGAGAGAAAAATGGGCGAATGCCACGTGTCTCTCCGGTTGGAAATTAAAATATTCAAAGTCCGGCGGTCGGAGATTTTCCAAGCCGGCGCGACCTTGCGGGCCGAAATTTCCGGAGTACCGGGGGCGTGTCGGGTCGAAAGGGCCGCGGTGAAATATCCTCGCGCCGCTGTCATAGGCTTGCTTAGGCGCGGCTGTGTTATTTCTAATTCACGAGTTCGCTCAGGAGCTCTCGCAGGCATGCTCAGGCATGCGATACGACGCGACACCGTGCACAACTCGGTGCCCGAAATAGAATTCCGCCTGTTTTCCTAGCCGCGAGAACACCTAGGATGCCTAGAGTTCCTCCGGCATTTTTAGAACGAACGTTCATCGTCGGAAGAATTAACCGGCGTGAATTCCGGAAGGAATTCGATAACGATCTTTCGATACTCGTTATCATTTTCTTTTCTTCTCTTTTCTCTGTAAATAAAGAATCGCGGAAACGCGTGGATAAAGGAGATACGTATCAAACGAATCCGACGCTGAGAAGAATCCGTGGCCGTGCGCGCTATTCATCCGCGGCTTCTATTTGCGCGGTTCTGCCGTTAGAAAATAAAACGAACTTAGAATTGAAATTTACTCAGCTCCGGTGGTGGATATCAAAGGGAGATCCCATCGTTGATCGTGCTAGGCGAGCACGCCGGATATTTGCAAATCAAGATTCGCGGGCGGCCCCGCGATCGAATACTATGATAAATAAGGGAAATTCCCGCGGAACTAGTTTAGCCGAAAATAGTTTTAATCTCGCGTCTCTCGAGAGCCGCGAGAACGACGACGACTTGGCTCGTTCAAATGTCGCGGCATTCTTTCTCGTTCGAACGGCGGAGGAAAATGATTTATAAGTATTCGGGTTGAAATGTTACGCTGTCGCGTAGCTGCGCTGGCTCCTGTCGGCGAAAATATCGATTTTTCGCCAAAGGTTGTACGGAGCTATTCAGCACGTTCGATGAAAAATTGTCCACGTTAGTTGTACACTTTGTTAAAAAAGAGAAAAACCTCGGACGACAATTCAGTTGGCCTTGTTTTAAAATGTAAGACATCCACGTTAGTTTTTTGGGAACAAGCAAGGATACTTTTCTTCTCGAAAATTATGGAAACGCAAGGAAATCGTTTTCGCGACTAAATCTACATGACGACTTTCTAAAACTTGTCGTACAATATTTTTGTACGCCATTTTATTGAACTCCGAGCCCGTTAGGGTTCAGAATGCTGGGATTTTTTTGAATTTTTGTCGTTCAACTCCATTGTTCAACGTTTAGGTTAGACTCTTCGAAGTGTCTTAATTCAATATTCAGAGGTTTTAATTCGACATTAATTTTAATTCGAATATTAATTTCAATTCGAAATTTTAATTCTTCAAACGAACGATTAATATAAATTGCATCTGACAGTACGTGTTTACTGTAGATTGAGAAGAAACTCGCGAGACTAGGTTTCAGCACGTTGCATCGACATTAAATACGAAACGTGTGTCAATATTAATACCACAGAGCAAAAGCGGTCGTTCGATATCTGACGGTCGTTGTTGTAATGTGTAATATTAGCAGTACTGATAAGCAGCACGGGGGCCCATTCTATGCAAGAATCTTCCATGCAAGATACGTATATCAAAGTTCCGTGCAACAAGGCTTACCTTCGGGTTTACGCACGAGCACGAGCCGGCACGTTCTCGGGGAAATCTATGGACCGGTGCTCAAATTTCTCTGTAATAGAGTTGGATGCGGTTAAAATCCCTCAGCTTGATGGGGACACGTAAACACGTTACGTAATCCAACTTAATTGCACGCGTGCCGCGAAACTCGAACGATGAATTTCGCGTGCCCCGAAAATTCGTCCGATCGTTCCACTACAAGTTTTATCGACAAAGTGAATTTAATCGACGGGTTTAAGTCTCGGATACTTTGGCCGCGTAACGAGCGATTAGAGTAAAGACGTATAAGCGATGTAAAAATGTCAAAGATTAAATTCCACGATATTGATCAATGAGACGAAAATCGATCTGTTAAGAAACTTTTAACAGGTTAACTTCAATTTATTTTACATAACGAACATTAACTCTTGAAATGCTGAAGTCATCCGTGTGGAATACTTTTTTTGCTAACGTGAACTATGTTGTATATGACACAATACGCAAGGCTCAGCTAAGTTATAATTGTAATTCCGGTGCGCCAAATTAAATAACACGGGGAAGTTATTTTCGAAAATTAATTATTTTATTTAAAAGCATGAAAATGTAAAACATATTTTAACTTGAAATTATATCAATGAATCTAAATATTTGAACGTAACTTAATTAAATTAATTAAATGTAAATTAATTAAATGTAACAAAGAGTATGAAAAATTTTATACTTACATTTTAAACAACAAAATGTAATAAATTATACATTGCATTGATATGCTATGCCACTGCAACAATCACAACTTCTACGAATGGCGAGAATCACGATTCTTTGCGAAAAAAAAAAGGCTAATAGAGACAGACAGAGTCATCTGTTTTGTTTATTGTCGTTGCCAAGGAATACACATATATTCATCTGATATAAAAATAATTATAATTATACTACATTTGAGAATGAAAAAATTGACAAACGCATATATACGTCGATAGCACTCAAAGTTTCGAGAAATCACGTAAATCACAAAAGTACTTGTCGCTCTTGCTATTCTTACAAAATTATGTTGGATTCTGTGTAATCGAGTCAACACGCTTATAATTTAGAAAGAATTATTCCCTTACAGTCGTGATCGTGTACGAAATAGAATGATATAGAATGATTTACAATGTTTAATGCTCTTGAATATAATGTAGAACGATTTAGAATGTTTGATGCTTTTAATAATATAGAATGTCTCTATAATGATTTAGAATGTTTTATGCTATACAAAAAACGCAGAAACCTTGCATACCCCGCACTCTATATCCACTAATCGTAAACAACAGCAAGCTAAAAACAGCAATCAAATTAAGCCTATACAAAATTTGTGTTAGGCCTATTATAACATATGGGCACCAAATTTGGGCGGCCGCTGCCAAAACTCACGTCAACAAAATCCAAAGGATGCAAAACAAATTCATAAGAATAATACTAAATAAGCCATACGATAGACCAGTGAAAATACTACACCAAATCGCCAACATATCTCCAATAGAAGATTACATACGCACCTCCATGGCTAATGCATATCATCCCAACCACGAAAACTCTCGAATGTCTCTAAAGCATGTCCTTATATATATATTTGGTTATCGTCGTCAAGTGGAAGGGAAAGGAGCATAGACGACCAACTATTGGATCTTGCCCTTATGACTAACTATTCACAGTCCGTTTTTATATGGATTGTTGCTAGCTGATTGTCAGTAGATTCGCATAGATTCAATATTATGCGGGTTGGTCATCCAACAATTATCGCACGACTTTCAATCACAAGACTCGAGGACGATCTATTCGAATTCAGTATTGAGCTGCAACTCGTCCTCGTTGCGAATTTTCGCTCGCCCCCGAACGCTGGTTCTCTCTCGGACACGCGTGCAAGTTTCACCTGCTAGGGGCTACGAATAAATGAAATTTTTGGTCAAGTTGTTGGGAACTGGTTTCGAACGTGGCCGGGTTTGGTTCTTCAGAGAGTCCGAGTCTCGGTTCGCCACGCAGCGGGCGCCATAGAGGGTAATCGATCCGGCGGCGCTCGAGGCCTTCCACCGCCTCGTCCCGTATCATCGCCGATGCAGCGCTCGATGCAATTTACGTCCCTGCACTTTGCGTGGACGGATATTTTAGCGAAGTTCTTCGCTCCGGCCAGAGGCCGCCCCCGCTATATAGCCCGCCTACTCGCCCGGGTACATATAAAACTTTCAGACAGGGTGGAACCCGTCCACCGGATGCTTCATGCAGATATCTATACATTTATCCAGTCGACCTTTTTACGCAGCCAACCGTGCCAAGCTGCTGCTGCTGCTGCTGCTGCTGCTGCTGCTGCTACTGTTGCTACTTCTGGCGAATCATGCTCGCTTTATACGAGTTCGATGATAAAAATGGCCAACGCCTTCGCGATACGCGTTACCGCGCCATGTGGTTGCTCCTTGTCGAGTGTTTTCCTCGGCACGTTGTCTAGACACGTTGATCAACTCTACAGATTGATGGCCCCCATCGTTTGTTGATCGGCGCTATTTTCGGAGCACGAAACGCGGACTGTGGATTGTTTGATTATTACGTCGCTCAAATTTCATTTGCTTTCGCTCGGTATAAATAGGGCTGAAGCATCCGCCCTGGCCCTTGTCGATCGTTCGTTACGGACATTTATATCAGGTATACGTTGCAAAACGAATTTGGACACAGAATTTGATTGTTCAATTGTTGGACTAGTACACGTCGATATGAATGGAATTTCTACGAGAATTGAGTTCTAACGTAATTGTCACTTTGATATTGATAATCGACAATTGATCGTTATCCAATTGACAATCGCGCGACAGGTGTCGGTTTCTGAGAAACAAAAATAAATTCAAATTTGGGTTGATGGATCTTAATAGTCGTTATAGTATAACATAATTTCTTCCTAGTAATATAATATTATAATATAATATAATATAATATAATATAATAATCTATATATTATTAATTAATAATATTATAATATTGTATTTTATATTTACATAAAATTGATATTATTTATACAAAATTTTTTATATTTATACAATTATACAAAATTTATATTTATACAAAATTGATACACCAACTGTATCAATGAAGAAGATAATGAAAAATTGTCGATAATTTAAACTGATACAGCTTCCTGAAAAGAAGATTATACAACGATCCACTTGGTCTCGTTCCGAGGACATGACTTATTTCAAACCTAATTTTAACACATCAGGTGTCAATTTTGCGGCAGATTCTTTACACGTATCTCCATCAAATCGAAGGTGAAGCAGAATTCATCTGTGACAGCCACGGACAAACTTTCCTTTCCACCCTGTACATTTCATATACGTTTCATCGTTTTCGTGCCGTTTCATATACGCGTTCAATTCGCTTTCCGGCTGGCACAGAAACAGCGATACCCCGTCGTCGGTATTTTCGCAAATTATCGTGCTCAGTGACGTTGAACAGGAACGACAAACAGGAGAAATACGAGGATTGGAAGAAGAGAGAAAGAGAGGGAGAGAGAGAGACGGAATCAGGGCAAGTTTGCCAATTTCGCGGTGCGATTGAGCCGACGGATGTGCTCGGCAAGACGTGAGTAAGCCGCTTTATTACCAGCCGAGCGAAAGTTAAGTCCGCTTTTCAAACCCTTCGAATCTTTCTTCAAGTATCGATTAACTTCTCGACTGCGAGGCTTAGAGCGCCTTGCCTTCGAACACAACGAACACCGCCGGAATTTTCAAGAATTTCCGGCGGGGGAGGGGCCTAGAGGGGAATTAGAGAGCTCGTTGCCGTTCGGGAGAACGGTCCCGACGTCCCCAAGACCCTTTAATTTATTTAACTTTGCCCCGCGCGAGCATCCGGTTGCTAACTTCGCCAGATAACGCCTTGACAAAGCGACGCACATTTGGCCTTTCGACAACGTTCCTCCATCCCTGCGCTGCTGTTGCCTTCGACTTTTATTTTCGTCGACGAATCCCAGTTTCTTCCTCGTTCGCCGCCGAGATTTCAACCTTCGTCGCGAGATTCTGTTCGGAAATCACGCGACAACAGACGATTGCAACACTCTCGATAACGGAACAACGGAATAATCGCTTGGCAATATCATCATACTCACTGTCAACGCTGACTGGGCTTACGTTAGCCATTTACGTGCCGAGAGTGAACATTTTTAAACATTTGCAGATATATGTAAATCACACAATTAGAGAATTCTAACTAGGCTCATAAATTTCAATTAGTCTCGCGCAATGACAATTTCCATGAAATGCTTCCCGACGAAATGTTTCCCAGAGGATGATGGTGATAAAAAATGAGCTTCCCTCATACTTCCTGACACATCCCACGTTCTACAACGCTTCAGAGTTTTCTGAAAAAGGGCGAGCCAAGATCTCGTTGTGAAAGAAGACTATGAGGAAATCACGGATTCAGTGACAATAGCATTTTACTATTGTGGGATGGGCAAATTCTGGGAAAGGGCCCAGAACTTTTTCCAGTGCCCAACAATTGCAATCCAAGTGGCGTACTGTAGAGAAAGTTAGGCCTGGGACTTGTGACTTCAGGCCTAGCATATTTAAGATATTAAGGATATGGATGTGTTTGTGTGTATGAATGACGAAGTTTGTGCAGATGAGGAAGAAGGGAGTGAGATTCGAGAAGTCAGAGTGAGTCTTGCGAGCTGTGAGTCTTGAGTGAGCGAAGATTGAGTGTAAACGTAGCAATTAAGAAAAATAGTGTAAAACGTCACTTCACATTGTTATAAACGAATTTTCTTTATTTAACTGTAAATAAACAACTATCTTCTACCAAATTCCTACAAATTGGGGATTCTCGAGTCGGGATTCTGATTTTCAACGTTCGTCCAGTAGTCACTGATTCAGCTAATTGCAAGTGTTCAAACTTACAGTCGTTGTCATCCACGCACAAACACACTCATGACCTACTCATCTCACAAATTTTATCGTCGTTCGATCATCGTTTCTTGTTCAACCCCGTCGAATGTAAATCTCGCTGGAGCAACGCCCGAACGAATTGAAAGAATTTATACGGAAACGTCCCGCGGAAGATAAGGGAAATGCTCGGCGAAAGGATAGAAACAGCGAGAGTTCGAGATGTATGGGTCCGGAAAGAGGGAGCAGCGGGTGATGGATCGGTGGGCCTCGCGGCGGGGGACGTAATAATTTACCAAGGAGATGGCAGAAGATGGAAAGGGGGCCGCGACAACGACGGAGGAGAGGCGAGGCGTCAACGACGCGCCGGAATCCGGAGTATTCGTCGAACCGGCCACCGATGCCAGCCGATGAAAGGAGGAACTTCGATCGTTTATCACCCGGCGTTTCGAGGCCAAAGTTTCGCCCAAGTTAAACTGTTTGGACGAGCACCAGGCACGCGGATTATGGATCCAAATCGTCGATTGTTATCGTCCTGGCTGAACTTCCCGCGCTTTAATCCACCGACGTCTTTGAGGAGCTGAGGCTTCGTGACCGTGCGGTTTCCTCCCCCTCTCCGTGCGGTACACCTTCTAATAATAATCAAACCTTTGAATTACGCGATCACTGCCTCTTTCACCTCAACAACGCCCTTTTTCGCGCCCTCTTCGCGCGAATCAATTCACCCCTCGGTCGAAACGTTCAATTCAAACGTGTTTTATTCAAGACGTCCTTCTTATCTCAGCTTTGTCTTCTGTCCTCTGACTTCGCGACTCCCCTACGTTCAAGCCGCGAGCATGAGCAGGAGTAGGATTGAACAGTACCACGCGAGAGTTTTCAAATTCTCGTGGCAGCAATCGCGGATGAAAGGATTGTTGAGGGATGGGGATGATTGTTTGACAGATGTTCGCGATTCGTGAAATAAACTACGAGTCGCGTTTGTGTCGATGATAAATCTTCAATGGAAGTATATACTACGTAAATGCAGAATCGTTTGAGTTTGAAATTGGCGCTATGATTCTAATTTGACGTTCTTTTCCTCTCTTTAGAGAGTTTGATGATCTTTCGTCGTGTCAAGAGAGTCACTTACCTTACTCAATCTTAAATATATTTTATTAAACTATAAAAAAATAATAATTTTATTCAACTATAAAAAATATATTTAAATATATTTTATAGTTAAAAATATTTCAACTATAAATATATTTATATTTCAAATATATAATTAAATATATTTTATTAGACTATATTTTATAGTTAATAATATTTTAACTATAAATATATTTATATTTCAAATATATAATTAAATATATTTTATTAAACTATAAAAAAATAATTTGTTAATTGCGCTTCGTTTCAATATCCTGTACTGAATTGATTGACCTTCTTTTCAATATCAAGTGTCTTGTACTAAAATTTTAGTGAATAATGAATTTTCTGATTAACATATTCGAATCTCTCCTATTAGATAGATTTCACAATTTCTCGACTATTTACAGATTCGAATACCCTCGGAATTTTAACACAGTCCCCTCTAGCTTTTTGCTAGTCCGCGTTTGCATTTTCGCCTTTCCTTGGCACGGTTTTCCAGGAACATGGTCAACAAACGTATGGAAACAGGGCTCCTCGACGTCGTCGTTTCCTCGAAGGAAAAGAAAAGAATTCCAACGTCGTCGTAGGCCCGAGTAGGTCGATGTAATTAATCAAATCACGGAAGAGGCGTGACGCCGGCTTTGAATATTCAGCCGGCCGATATCGCGTCGAAGGAGGAAAAAAGAAAAAAGGAAAAAGAAAGGGAAAAAAAAGAAATCGACCGTTGTACGTACACGTGTTCGTTTAATCAGTTAATGACTTTCTCCACGCACGGGGAACGCGGATGGATCGACGTCGATCCTCGTTCTCTCTCGCGCGACCCTTTCTAGATACCCGGAAGTGCATGGCTGCGACCGAGGAACGCCTCACTCTCTGGCTGCTTCAATTAATTCTACTATGCACACGTGTAATTTCGCCGTGTTCGGGTAATTGTTAGATCTACTTACGTGACAAGCACGTTCTTCACGATGCATAATAATCACTGTGTGCATTTCCAATGCATCCTTCCAGTGCAATTTCCTGAAGAATATCTAGATCTTTTTTTTTTTTTTTTCTTTTATCCTCTCTGTTTCTGTCATTTCGGTCGTTCGAGTCAACAATTTCGCGAACAACGAAATGCAAAGTAATATGCGTTTGATGTATTACGGGCGATTGTCCTTTTTGACAAATGGAACATAAAAATTCGTTATTTTTCCGCTTTTTATCAAATGTTTCCTTTCGAGTATTGAAATTGTATTTGGCTCGCCAAACACAATATTGCACAAATATTTTATTGACAATTAAAAGTAGATTGGTACGCCGTACATTGTTCTCGCGGCGCAATCTAATTTAACATCACAAAAAACATCGTCCAGATGCTCAGTTGTATCGTAACCATGATGATACGAATTTGTAACAATTACTTTTTCAAGTAATATCTTTTCTTTTAAATCCGTAGCGGCAGTATGTGTAATAGGAGAAGCGCAATAACGGAAGTGATTTGAAGCTATTTATAATAAAGGGGGTAATAATTTTTAACAATTAGCACGCGCACGTGTTTAACCCCAATTGCAGTATCAACTGCAGCTGCGACGCAAAAAGCACCGTTCTCATCTGATTACCAAAGTTAAGCTACATTAGCCACAGTTACAGCTAAAATGGCCAACTATCCACGAACTCCGCTCTCGGCCATTATTTGGCCTGGTAACCGCAACAGCAGTATTAACATAACGAACGAAATAAACCGGCCTGCAATTATAATAACTTATCGCATAATTCGCGTGCCACTTCTGATCTTTGACAATTTCAACTATGAATTTCTCTAAAACATTTTTTAAGAGAGTCAAAGTGATTTTTTTTTCTTTGATGTAATGACAGTTCCATATTTTGCTCATACATTTTCATCAATTTCATGTTTATTTCGCTATGAATATCTGTAGTTTATATTATTCGGATTGTCTTTGTTTCGTTTTATTTCCCATCAAAGATATAGGAATAAAATATTAGAAGGCTCGAAATTCCAAGAGGGAAACACGTTGGTCATCTGTGACCATAGATCGGGCCATGGTGGTCATCAGTGACCTTCAAATGTTTTGAATAAGCAAAACGAAACGAATATCGTCGACTGAGAAATTTTGAACATCGCAGCTAACTGGACGGAATTATTATGAAATAAAAAATGCAGCATTCGACAGTTGACGATTTTAATTGAAACATATTACCTGCCGCATAATTGATCTTGACCTCGAATTTCAATGTCAAAACTTTTTCTCTCTCTCTTTTTTTTTGCATTGCATTCTATTCATCGCGGGGATAA
The DNA here is from genome assembly GCF_011392965.1 of Frieseomelitta varia. Classification (NCBI taxonomy): domain Eukaryota; kingdom Metazoa; phylum Arthropoda; class Insecta; order Hymenoptera; family Apidae; genus Frieseomelitta; species Frieseomelitta varia. The sequence continues at coordinate 684,066 of NW_025110194.1, read as the reverse complement.
AACTTTTGCGACTTGATAGTTCTCTTGGAAAGTGGCAAAAAAGTTTCTTCATCATTTAACAGCGACTTTACTATTCTGGAGTCGCGTGTCCGGGGTCACAACGAAAAAAGCAACAAAAAAAGTGGCAACGAAAGTGGCAATCTGTACATCTTTCATGCGGTGGCGATCGAAATTTTCTACAGGGATGACAGAAGTGACAAGAAGTCTTTCATTTGACTTCCTTCCTCGTATGAAATCCACAGAATAATTCAATTTCCATTCTGAATGATTCGTAGGTGTAACCTATTGAGCATGACAAATGGAAATGGAGCGCGAAGCCAGTGAGATTTACTCGTCGGCAAACAAGGAGCACGTTCAAGTTCAAACATCACTACGTTACCGGATTCAAACATAACACATCTTGCGATCCTTTGACGAATCTGAACCATGCTAGTTTATTGATACATCAATAATATATCATATATTATATATTAATATATGTACAGGGTGATTCACGTAACGAGCACACTTGAGGTAACTTTTAAATTACGCCTAATGATAAATTGTTTAACACGAAAGTTGTATGGTTTTAAAGTAGGCAAAATATGGCAAATTGTTTTGTGTGTATTGAGGAGTTCTGAAACTTTTTTTTTCAATTGGACCATATATTTTTTTTTCGTAATAAATCGAAAAAATATTAAATTCCACGCGACATTAATCTTAAACTTACTGATTAAGGGTATTTATAATAATAAATAATTCATATTTATAATGTGTAATTTGTTTTGAAGATAAAAACTGCGTAAATAAGTGTTAATGAAAAGTTATTTCAGGTGTGCAAGTCACGTGAATCACTCTGTGTATATATATATATATATATCGTGCAATTCTGCGATATAACGATGGAAAAAAGATCCACTCGATAATTAAATCTATTTGCCTATTAATTCGACGAGAAGAATCCTTTCAAGACAATAATAAAAGACACGAGATAAACAAGAAATGAAAATATAATAAAGCGCAAATAAATACAAATAAAATTAAAATTGAAATACGGAGATCAATTGGATAAATACCGAGGAGAAATTAATCTTCGTGACATCTCAATGCTTCACATTCAACGATCTACATTCTACATGGATGTAGGAATGAGTCAAAGTACTTGTTGGCTGGCGTTTAACACTAAACGGTTTAAAAATTCAATTTAAAAACTCTGCATTCTATTTTATTTTAACTCCTGTTTAAAAAAGAAAGTGGAAAATGTAACTTTTTCTATATTATTTAATAATTTATTAATAATTTAATAATTTATCTATTTATTTTTCTATTTAATTTTATATAATTTCTTTCCTATTTTATTTTTATTTCCTGTGACAAATACCTGTATTCCCCTTGGTAGAAAGATATATAGAAAGTTTAATGTTAAAAGAATACAGAGAACTCGAAGAGAATTGGAGGAATTCCGCGTGTTCAGATCTGGATTAAAAACCCGCTGGATGAAAAAAAAATGAGGGCGAACGTCGATCAACTTTCGCGAGTCGGGATTACTCGGGACGCCGAGTAGCAATAACTATATAAAGAAAGATAGCGTCCGATTTGATTAAACGATTTACTCGTACCGAGCAAACCGCAGTCCGCGGGCTCTCCCAATCGATTCTCTCTTTCCTCCCTCAATCCTCCCTAAGATCGTTTGCAGCGAGTGTAAGTAAAAGTTGCTCGTTGGCCGAGCAATTTCGCCTACCAGAACGAGAACGAAAACGAGAACGAGAAAGAAAGAGAGAGAGAGAGAGAGAGAGAGAGAGAGAGAGAGAGAGAGAGAGAGAGAAAGTAGCGAAAACTTCGATAGTACCTCGAGTTGCAAACGATACCCGCGACACCGTTTATAAGAAAACCTCGACGATATCGCGAGTTATACTCGGTCTCCGCGGCAAGTACCGTCGTATCTGTTGGAATAACATCGGTGGCGGCGATCGTGCCGATCTTAATTACGTAACCTCGGCATTTATCTCGATGGCGAACGAATCGCGCGGGATTCGAGTGTTATCTAGCCTGGCAATTAAGCGGCGGCGGCGCGCGCGCACCAGAGAGAGAGAGAAGCTATTAACTCGCGGGTCCTCGCCTCGGTTTGTTGCTACACTGCCGCGATAATGGCGAATTAATAGTGGCTAACTGTTTAAAAGGAGAAGAGGGTAGCGTGGCAGTGCTTTCGCGGTGAGTAAAAGTTATCTCGATATCATCCTCTCCGTTCTGGTCATCGTCTTTCTCTCGCGAGGAACGCAGAAACCGCGGAGACGGCAGACGGTTAATTAAGGAAAACCGTTAACTAGGGGAGAGCGACTTATCTGCGACGATTGGCTGCTAAGTTACCCAACGGAGCAAATGTTTCCGAGTTTCAATCAGCTTCCTCCTTCCCGCTCCCCTCTCTCTCTCTCTCTCTCTCTCTTTCGTTCTCCTCTCTACTCCGCACCTTCACGTGGAACAGCTACTTTGCAGTCGTTGCCATAAGACGCTCTTGAATGCGATTATAATAAATTCCCCTCCCCCCTCTCCGTTGAAAGTTGCCGAACCGCCTGAATCCGCTTTCGATGATAATAGGTAAGACAGAAGGAGGATGGATTCCCGCCGGTGGGATTGCCTTTCAATTTTCTCCCCCCCCCCCCTCTCCGTTGCCGGGATTACAATTTACATGACAAACCTCGAGGCAGCTTGTCCACCGCGTTGTTCAAAGATCGTTCGAAATTCATCCAGATCTTCCTGGTAGCTTTTTTTTTTTTTCTTTTTTTGTTTGTTCGTCCTTGTAGAATATTAACCATCTTCTAATCTAGCTTTCTTCTTGGTTTGTTTCAGGTGGCTGCGTAGATTCTTCGGAGACTTTATGCAGGCAAGTTCTCTCCCTTTTTTTTCTTTTTTTTTTTTCTAGAATCTTAATCATTGATCGTTGGTAGTTTTATTAGAGGAAGTCTAAACTGCAGCTAAAGCGGAATTTCAATGCCTTTTAATTCCCCTCGAGCGTGCCCGGCGAAGAGCGTAACCGAGATGGTTATAATAATGAAGAATTGTCGATAATTTAAACTGATTTTAAACTTCGTAAAATGCCGATCACGATCTCGCTTCGCCTTCGTTTTAAACGCGCGAGAACTTCTACTCTGACGGGCTTGAATTTGTTTCTTCTCGAGAGGCTGCCTTTCTCTTTTCAGAAACGTTGAAAAATGTTTCTCTTTTCAATTAGATCCGCTATCATTTCGAAGACTGAGGCCTCCCCTTTAAAGTTGAATATCAGGAATTAAGTGACAAAAGTTTCAAATTTCTTCAAAGCTCGTACGAGAGGATGGTACGAAAGAATTGCGCAGCGAGTTTTACAAAAATGTTAATCTTCAGTGTCGTGGTAGATTTATTTATAAAAAAAATGTATCCTTACATCTCTACACGCTTCGAAGAAACGTGTCAATGCGGAGACTTCGCGAGTCACTTTAAATTATCGTACAATTTTTCATTGCCACTGGTGGAATTTTGCTGCTCGCTACAGATACCGGAACTCGTCTCTCCTTCGTTGTTGGCTGTTTTAACGTAGCTGCCGTTACTCGCGGAAGTTTCACAGTCAGCGAAAAACAATTTACAAAGTGGAAGTCGCAATGAATAACGTATGAAGCCGGGCCGCGTTTATTCCGCGTCCCGATAACACGGTCCAATGACACACCGCGCGTTGTTCTATGCATCACTGCGAACGAATTAAAACTCTATCTCTTATGCAACGTGTATGCAGCTCGCGTGTGTTCCGCTCGTTTGGCCCACATAGGCACAAATCCGTGCTTGCGGATTCAAGAGTGTCTACGAGTGAAATTTTATCATAATTAGAATTCATTTCTCATTCAAACTCGCGAGTATGAGCTACTGAGCGCGACTGTCGAAACATGTAGCCGCCCTTTCTATCCGCGAAATGTCTGGCGAAATGAATTTCACCTACGATCTATGATCGAGATCTCGTTCGGGATTGAAATGACTCTAGAAAAATTTTCGAGTAAATGCTTATGATGCTGAATATTCATAAAATGTAAAAATAAGTGTATAAATGATATAAAAATCGATATTTAAAAAAACGTAACCATATAATTTTCCATAATTACTAGCGTAGCTCTCCCGTTTTAAAAAGAATTCATTATTTTAATTATGTTAGTGGTTTGTGTTTAAATTCTTTTATATTATACAATTATAATGAGATTGCTTTGCTCTTGTTTTTTTTCTCCTCCCTCCTCTCAATGCTTTCAACTCCGTGTTTTTGTTTTATTTTTGTTCATAAGCAATTGTGGGAAATTTCTGTTTTTAAATGTTTCCTCTTTACGCTTTTCAATTTTTGATTTTCTGTTATTCGAAAAATTCACGACCCCTTTTTAAATTTCATTAATTGTCAAGAGGACTTCAAAGTCTCCAAATCAAAACACATTTAAAAACACATTTTCAGTAGGCCCAGATTATATTATATATTATATTAGATTAGATTACATTGTGTTTGCCACAAATACATATAACAGGAAACATCAGGATTATTTACACACTGTTTTCGCAAAGTACTCATTTTCGCGGTGAAAAGTGTATTATATAATCGTATATTTACTCAAATAAGGCCACCAATTAAACTGACACTAATAAAACAAGACCTTGTTATTTTTTTCAAGTAAAGCAGATTTGAATCGTTCGGGAGCTAATTTAAACAATTTAAGGTTTAAATCAAATTTAAAAAAAAAAATCAGAGTCAATTCAGCCACAGTGAATATACAATACGAAATCAGAATTCTCCTTAAAACGATCTTAAACGTGAAAGGAATTTTTTTTTTTTTTGTTCTTCGTGGTGTTATTAGCGCCCTTGCTTTTCGTTCCTGAACGAAAGTTGGACATTTTGTGGGATAAACGACACCTCGCCGTTCGATTTCAGCGTCGCTGAAAGAAAACGCGGGATCCCATTGATACTCGGCGAGTATTTCCGGTGTTTCGTGAAATGCGGATTTCCTTGCGGCGAGCGCCGCTTTTCGAGAAATATGATTGAACGTGAATTATTCAAATATATCGGCCGAGGGGTCGCGTTTTACGTCTCCGACCCTCGACACCGCGATATCCGACAAAGTGCCGAAAGCTATCGGTCTCCAATTCGAGTAAATACAGAGAAAAAGAGAGAGAGAGAGAAGAAGAAAAATTTAGACGAAGAAATAAGTACGACGAAGGAAATAGATAGACGAGGGGGTGGAAGCGGAGGAACAAGGGGAGAGAGACGAAAATTATTTGCGGGATGGCTTGCTCGAGGGAAACGAGGGCGTCGACGCCGTATTCTATTGAACTTTCGTATCAAAGTAGGAAAGAATCGTCCGTATCGTTGTGCTAACGATCCAGCCGAGTCGTCGTTCCCAGTCCCTCGGATTTACCCGGAGAATATTTTCTCCGGGCTCGCTGCGACGCAAATCGTTCCCGAAAATATATATATCGTTCTTCTAATGGACTTAATTAGACTACCGGTGGAATTTTATTCCGTTCTCTTGGAAGAAATGTGTAAAAGTACGAGAAGAGAGGAAAAGAGAGAGAGAGAGAGACACTATGTTTGTGGAATGAAGAGAATATTACCGTGTTAAATCCAAAGGGCGTGTCTGTAACTTTCGCTTAACCACGGACGAATTTTTATCTTCAGTTGTAACAAAGAAATTTAATTCAATTTCATTTTATTTTTCGCCTGCGTTACAACAATTGAGATTTAGCAAATTTAGTAAAAGTTGCACGTTTATTTTTGTAACGGTAGCTTTTTCATAGGACGTAAATTAACTGTCTACGTATGTGGATGGGTTAAACCAAGTAGCACAGAAATGTATTATACATTTAATTTATTTATGCGTATACCATAGAAATAAACGTATTTTATATGTATAATTTATTTGTGTATATTATTAAAACTGGTCGAAACAATCAATTTTATAATTTTGTAGAGTAATCTTGCAGATTTACAATGTTACAATGTTTACAAATTTGAACGATTTTTGTGAAATGTTTGCCTTCTTAAACTTTTTCTTACTCTATGCACTGTAATTTCTCTGCTTGCACGAAAATTGCATGCAATTTTTATACTTCAATTCCCTAGTAGTTCTAGAGTTAAAAATGACAGTTTACATCTCGAACGTACATTAGAATTAACGCCTGATAATCGAATACTAAAAGTAGAATCTTTTCAAAAGTCAAACCACACAGTGATATTATTCGATTTAGTTGAATTAACGCGGCAGAATAGAGGTTCAACGATTCTTAAAATTAATATCTGGATACCACTTGACGATATCTTCGATTGAAAAGTTTGAAAAGGGAAAACATATACATATATCCGCTGCGTGAACGAGTCAAATTTCATTTCAAATTCCAATTGGTTTAAACGATGATCGAGTTTAGATGTCCGCGTTTTGTCGAAATTAATTCGATCGATAAACCGAGTATACAACGGAGCATGTACATGCCACAGTATATGCCATTATTACTTTAACGGTGGTTACTCGCATACTACCGATCGTTACTTAGTTCGAAATTCTTCGGCAGTAGTATCTGCCCCCTGTTCGCCATTACACGTGACACTGGCGCATGTTATAAACTTGATCAGAATTGCCCAATACATCAAAAACACTATACCCTATTATACTATCTAAACACAGATTCTACTTCGGTGTCCTCTTAGTCGTAATATACACGTTATGGCATAATCATTTTGCAAATTAGATTATCAGCCCAGCGTTTCGGGATTCAATTAGAAATAATTGTGGACAACCTGAAATACTGTCGAAATATAATATTAATATCACGTATGTATAATGTTATGATATTAAAACACATGGTCATTACAATTATTAATATATAATTATGTATATAACGTGTTATTGTGGCTGTGTACAATAATTGTTATATAAAGGTGTACAGATATAAAGGAAGCTACAGGAAGTAGAGCAGGGGATGATTTCACCTCAAACAGGTCGAAGGTGTAGAATAAAATTGTTTCGAAAGTTTATCGAGCACCAATTTTTCACGAAACGTATTCAAATATATTCAAATTTCTCGGAAATGGAGCTTCAAATAAACAAATTTCACTCTACACTTTCGGATTCGAATTTTCGCGGGATGAAATCATCCGCCGCTCGCTTCACTTCTACACAACACCATATATAATCATCATAAGTATTGCAACGTGCAATTTTGCAATTGTATCGTGCAACCTTCGAGCTAACGACGTGTCTTCAGTCTTGAACTCCTGTAAACTCTAACCCTTAACAAATTTCACGACCGTGATATATTTATCTTCTCCAATTTGTACAAAGTATCGAGGTTCGAGAGGAACCTCATTGCTACATATTTCTTTTCTTCCGTTTCTACGTCGCTTTGCTTAATCCCCGTTCGAACCGCATCGATTCTCTTGCCGTTGTAGGAGGATAAACTATCCGTAAAGAAGTTCGTGCATACACAGGGTGTTCATAAAGTCTCTTTACAATTTCAAAAATTTATTACAAAGGCAAATGAAGAGATAGATAAGTGGAAATTATTACAAAATGAGACGTATATATTCAAGTTTTCTCTTGCTTCATTGAATGTACCTCTATATGAGTACCATTTTGTAAAGGGTTCGTTTAACAGTGCCTTATTCGTCAACAGAGTACCTGAAATGCAATGTGATAAAAACCTTGGTAACCACCGAGTACGTAGAACAAATCTCACCAATTGCCTTTGTACTAAATTTTTAAAATTATAAAGTGACTTTATGGACACTTGCATGGGGTCATGTTAAAGATATGGTGTATCGAACAAAAGTAAGGGACATCACTAATCGAAAGCAGAGGATCAGTGATGACATTGCCACCATTGATGAGGGTATGCTACAACGAACGTGGCAAAAAATCGAGTACCGTCTTGATGCGCTTCGTGCAACTAATGGCGCCCATATAGAGGTATATTAAATAAGGCAGAAAAAAACTTAAATATATACCTCTCACTTTGTAACAATTTCCACTGACCTGTCTTTTCATTTTCCTGTGTAATAAATTATTGAAATTGCAAAGAGACTTTATGGACATTTCGGCGTGTCGACGTGAAATATCTCGTGTTGGATGAATTGCGCAGATTCGCGGGGCGGCAAACAATGCCCGAAGCCGTTTCACGGGTCAAGGAGCCGCGAACCGGCCAGGTGAGAGTCCACGTGTGCTCGAGGAAGTCACGTTTTCGCACGTGGGGGGCCAACACATTCATCATAAAAAGCTCGTTACGGCGCCACTTGTTGTCCGGGGGTTGGCCTCGAGCGTTTCGACGTGTCTACCGCGGGCCACTCACCTCGTCGTAGTGCCGCGTCGTTTTCTACCTGCTAAATTGAGGATAAAATTGCCCTGGGTGGATCACCTCTTCCGTATCCTCGTTGCACGTACGTATATCGCCTGGCGCGTCCTAAACGTCGTCGAGTGCACCACCTCTCCTTCTCTTCTTTCACTTTTTCTCCACCCTCCTTTCGTCCTCTCTCTTCCATTCTTCGCTCCATTTTCTAACAATTTGACGCGTCTTGGCGATATTTCTTTGTGGGAACAAGTGTTTCGTTCTCCTTTTATTCTTCTTTTTTTTTTTTTAACGAACGTGTCCGTGATGCATTTACTCGATAAGTGAGATTGCAACTGGAACTCACATCGTCATATCGTGTCTGCAAATCAAGTCATGCCAAGTAGCAGAAAAACGTACATTATAAAAAGGTCTTAACTGCATTCGGGTACAACAGTTTCAATCTCGGATGAAACGCTGCCGGTTTAGAAGGGAAAGGTTTTTGGCGAAGAATTTTATTTAAATAACTCTTTTCAATCCGAATATGTCTGTAGACATTAGTCGAATTTAAGAATTTAAAAAGGAGAATAAAGAATATAAAAAAGAGAATAGACACATGATATTTATAAAGAATTCGTGAAATTCACAATAAATGTTTTCGCGAGCTTGGAGAAACCTTTGAACAGCATTGAAAATCACTCGACAATATTTCTTCCAAAAATCTATCAAGTTTGAAATGACGTTGAAGTGAAGTGAGTTTCAAAATTATACTAAAAATCGTTCGGCGATATTTCTTTAGAAATCCGTCAATGTCTAAACGATATTAAAAAACCATTCAATAACATTTCTTCTGAAAACTTGTCAATTTCGAAATAATATTAAAGACCATTCAACAGTACTCCTTTCAAACTGTAGTAATTTTTAGAAAATGAAATTTCTAAATTTCTTTCAAGCTCTTTTTACGACAACTCAAATAGGTCACGTTTATTAAAATATTTCTTTTTCCTTCAAACGTTTCTTTACGCAGCTTGGAAGAATGCTCGGGATTATTATTCCATTCAGTATTTAAAATAAATTCAAAAGTAAAAATAACATAAATTTTCTCTCACAAAAGCGGTCTCAAACTTTCGGAATCGACGTTTCATTGTTAACCTTACTTGCTTTGCAATGTTCTCTTCAATATTCTTAGACAAGCATCACTTGTTGCAATTGTAACATTATTTCAGACATAAAGTATCTGGAACGTTATTTACAATTTATACTTATTTAACTTATCTAACTTATCTTTAACTTATTTAACTTATTTAACTTATCTTTAACAACTTATCTAACTCAACCCAAAGAAATTCGGTTTAAAGTTCGATTCAAAATCTCATAGAATTGCAAATTTGCTTTCTCCTTTAACCTCTTAGGTGTGGCTGAGAGAAGTGATTCGCTTCGCGAAGCTATAGTTCTGTGAGGCAAGGCCTGACATAAACCGCGCAGAAAAGTGCAACAATGAAATTTATATCCAGCGGTGCTTTAAACCACTATGAATAAATTCAAGTTTCGAAATTCAATCTCTTCTTTCGTGTAAAGAACAGCGTCACAAGAGATGTATACAATTCTCTTCGAATAACAATATGAGAAACAAGCGAGCTACTATAGTATTCGTACGTATTCAAAAAAATGACACGCGCGAAGGCCATAGAAGTACACAAGGTGACAGTCAAGTTTCCATTGGATGATTTAAATCTTGAAGTAAGAAATATCTAGTAGATAATAGAAGAAATATTCCGTAGAAAAATGAGTTTTTAATAGTGAATCATTTTTAAACTGAGCAAACTAACAATAATACAGTGAATGTTTTAATTATTTTGAAGCAATCAAAAACACATAATAATAATCGTAACAGTTATAATTGTATATTGAAAAATCTTAAGAGTCTCGTTCCAAATTCCCTAAATTTCCAGTGTCGATGCAAAAAAAAGTGTGTAAAAGCTTCAAATTTGACAAGCCAACGCCGAAACACGCACGTGTGTCATAAGCTCTGTCATAAAAACTAATGCATAAATATAATAAAATTCCTAGGGATTCATGGCAAAGAAAATCTACTCGATTTTCTCTCGGCGATCGTGTGAAATCGTAGCCGAACGTTAGACAAAGGGTTGAATCCTGAAAGTCTCTTCTCAAAGGCCGTTCGACACGCCTGTCGGAATTAACACGGCGGTCGACGAAGGTCGGTTGCGTCGACAAACGGATTTTACACGTTGATTAATTCGCTTCGAAAGGGCTGGCCGGATCGAGTTCGAAAGTTCATCGCGAAGCAGCCGGCCGTGGAACGTGCAACGTCTGATCGTTCGTTCGTGCGTGCGGTTTCGCGTGAGAGTCGAATTTTTTCCCCGCGGAACGCGAAGATTAATCTCAGCCGCAAACAGGCGGCTAACACGCGACGCGGTCGTCCAACACAAGAACAGCCGATCGTCGCCGCGTATTTCACCGCTGTCGTTCGATAAACGGCAATTATCGATCGAATGTTCGATATATACGTACGTACAATACGGGCGATTCGATCGAGGTATTCGATAAAGATAGCTCTGTCAAATAGAAACGTAGATTTTGAAATAGAAGGGAGGTGGTGAGGAGGGGAAAAAAAAAAAGAGAGCGCGATTGAAAAATATAATCGAACGAATATATATATTTGGCGTATACCGCAAGATAAACCCGCGCGGCGCCCGTTTTCAGCTCGCTTCTCCGCAATCGACATTTATCCAAACTACATTCATTTTCAGTTAACGAAAAGAAATGGAAGAGAAGAGAAAAAAAAAGAAGAAAAGAAGAAAGAAAAACACACGAGCGGAAGCTAAATTAATACTACCCTTTCTCTCTGCGCTTCCTCCCCCTCCCCCTCCCCCCTCCTCCCTCCCCCATCGCACATCGGCACGATTTTTCGCTACGACTCCCGATTCCCCTGTTTATTTGCAGCAGATATTAATATCTCTAATTACCAAGCAATCCGTTATTTACACGACGGCGTATTATTTGCACGATTGTATTTAACGAACGGCCTCGAAATATTGATTCGCGCTGCCATTTTTGGTGCGCGGACGATTCTGTCGTTTGAAAGGTCGGACCGGTCGCGTCTCCCCTTTGATCTAAAGGTTTCCAACCCGCTTCTGTTCGTCCCTTGGTGTCGTTAGTTTCAATGATCCCCCCCTCAAAAAGAAAAAANTAAAAAAAAAAAAAAAAAAAACAAAAGAGATGGAAAGGTTTACGAGGCTCGGACGCTTCCAGCCAGAGATCGTGATCACTGGCGGCTTTGAAATCGGCGTTTCACAGGCGAGAATTCACGCGTGGCCGTGGCAGTCGTAGACTCGGCTGCCTTTTCTATCATCCATTTTGTCAGAACGACAGAACGGTCGGCCTGCGCCGCTCTGCTAGATGGATATAAAATGGGTAACGCGGCTGGAACGATATAACACAGAGGCCACGCCGGCTCCGTGTGGCGTGGCGCGTTCCATTTCGCCTGAATGTCGAGTTGGCGGCAGCGGGAGCAGTCGACTTTTCGATTGTGTGTTATTGGGTGCTTTCGACGCGTCCGACTTTCAGCTGCGACGTCGAACCCTAGAGAAAGAAAGGAAAAAAAAAAAAAAAGAAAAAAAGAAAGAGAGAAAGAAAGAAAGAAAGAAAGAAAGAAAAAGGCAGGGAAACTTTTACCCTTGCGCGCGTTCCATTTTCGCGCAACGCGTACACACGCTCCGAAACGCGAAATAAGACGAAAGTTTTCGAGTCCCGAGACACAATGCCAACTTTCATTCCTCGAGCTCGCTTACCTTTGGCTACCTTACATGATGCGTTTCTTTTCTATCTTTCTTTCTTTCTTTCCTTCTCTCTCTCCTTTTTTTCTTCAAGTCCTTTGTGAAGCTATTTCGTCGTTTCCTGTTTCCTCGGTTCCGAGATTGCGCGTGTACGTATTTCATGCTGCAACAGTCCCGAGATCAATTTACTTTTTTCAACGTGCGGCGTTGTACGAAATATGAGAGTTTCGTTTGTGAGGCTTCGCGATTGAAGTTTCGATTGTTTCTTCGACTGATGTCTGCCTTCGTGTCTTACTCTTTCGACGTCCATCCAATCGCAACCCAACCCGAAACCTTCCGCGAAACTGAGAGACATTGTGAGATAGGAGGATTTCGTCGTGAAAACGTTTCTAATCGGCGTCGATCGAATCGTGCGTCGTTTATTCAACGTTCCGGGACGTTGATTTTCATCGGTCGACGGCGTGCAACGTCTGGAGGGATAAACGTCTGTTTGATAAATATACGCGGGACAAGCGTGGCGACAATGACGTCGACGAGGGTGACTAGGCTGAATTCGGGGCGAAACGGGACAGATTTGACGTCAATGAGGGGGAAAACAGAGTAAAGTGGAGCAGCGTTCGCCGGTCTTTCGCGATCGTAAATTTTTATCGACCCGGGGCAAACTTTGACCCTTCGGCTGTTCCACGGCTATCCGTTCAGGGGGTGGGTTTGATTAACCCGACGCTGATGGCGCTTTAAATAGTAACCGTCACGGAGAGCATACGATTCTCCGCGCGTCCTCGATTCTCTCCTTTCGATCAAAACTCGCACTCACATTCCACTCAGTGAATCCAATCCTTTATTAGTCCCGTAAAATTAATACTTGGAACAGTGAAATATTCGGACTGTTGCAATTTCGTGAAATGATGAAACGCTTCTGCTGAAAGCTTAAAGCTCCCACTTTCAACGTACAACGTACAACATTTTATTAGGGATGCCTAAATTTAAGGTTTTCTACAAATTTAATAAACATTGCCATCTAGTGATAATATTTTATCATAACATGAAGTTAAATTCTAGTTATATAATATAACCTATATTCTAAAATTTAATTTATTACGACATGACATAAAATATATTGACAGTTAGTGTGTTTATTGTTAAATTACATTGTAATAACTCTTAAATGGAATAAAATTTCATACCAGTATCAAAAAGACGACGATCAGTTACGGTTATCTCCAACTTGTTTTAAAAATGTAGCGAGACACTTTTCTCTTTCGAGCATAAATTGCCATCGTACGTGAAAACGTTGGGAAATTTTTTTTTCACGACTGAATCTACTCGGTCGGCCTTTCTTTTTTAATTGGTAGACGCACGTGTCTTGAAGTGTAATTAACTTTGCCAATTCATTGCGTAATTTCATACCAGATTGTTCGTGATTGTTTTAGAAAACGAAAATACACGATTTCGTTAACAATTGTTTTGGCGTCGATCTTCGAAATGGGAGGAACAGTTTTCGTCACATTTTGCTTCAAAGAGGAGCCAGCTATGCAAACTTGTAAGAAATTATCTGATGTGTACGGCGAGGAAACCTTAAAATTACAAAACTGTTAGAATTCGTTTGTTAAATTTATCGAATCGTTCTTGGAACTTGTTTTTTGTCGAAAAAGAGAAGAGCTCTGGAGAAGAAGGCCAAAAGTAATCGGACAAAATGGACAATGTATCGTTTAATAAAGCTTCTGTTTTTCGTGAAAAATTCGTCTGTCGTCTGCACACGAAGAAAACGTTACTTCTGAATCAACCTGATGCAACGGATTTAAAGATTAAAGTCTGCCTTTTACAGTGACCTCATAAAACTTGACGTACGACATTCCTTCGCCACTTTATTGAACTTGGCACAGCAGGATTAAACGACAGTACTTGAAGAAATTCCAATTCGAATTTTCGTCGTTTTGATACGTTTTAAGGTTCAATAACTCGGCGAAGAGAAACTGTACGGCAGATTTATAGGAGTCATTGTAAAAGGAGAGCTTCAATCTTTGGATTATAGACTCAGTCGTGGAAAAAAAAATTGTTCGACGTTTTAATATGGCAATGATTTAACATGACGGTTTCTGGCATTTTCGAGAAGAGATACAGAACGCGATACAGAAATATTTCAAGAGCAAAAGTGAACAATGCACGTTAAAAAATAGAGATTTTAAGCTTTAAAATAAACGAATAAAGAGTTTATTATTGTACGACTTCTTCTTGCAAAATCATAACACTTTCAGTATTAATAATATAACGTATTCAGTATTAAAATATAACGCGAGTATGAACTACGTCAAGAAAGATATTGCATATTGTATACTAACGTAGTTTTAGTTGCAGTCACCGATAGTCAATTCTCTTTCCATCCTATCTTTACCCTTTGTCTATTATTCATCTACAAACTTCGACCTTTCCTTATTTATCACCGAGACTAATTAAATCTTAACTCCATAATTCTCCATTTTCGTTAGTTCCTTAAATAGCCAGTCGAAAAAAAATCAGATCCAGTCTAAATTATTCGCCCTCGAATTTATCACGCGATGGTTCATCTTGTCTAAATCGAATTATTTCTTTCTTCCCTTTTTTTTTTTTTTTTTTTTTTTTTTTTAAATTTTTAATTTCCTTTTTTTTTTTTTTTTTTTTTTTTTTTTTTTGCAATACTTGAACTTTTACAAAAACGATTGAAATGGCAAGATATTCAAGAAAAAGAATTACTCGAGCAACACTAGAACTAGACAAGGACTTAATGTATAAAATTTATATATATATATCTAATAAGTCTTACAAATGTAGCTGTGATAAGCCTCAAATGACGTTTCCAAAGCTTAAATAAAAAGAAAAGAGAGAAGAACAAGGCATGATTCGAGGATCGATTTTCCATTTTCCAGAGAAGAAACGGGCTCTTCTGATGAACGCAGCCTCACGACGAAACTCGATTCTCGATATTAGAATATCTCGTCAAATATCTGCCAGATTCAGATAACGCGCGAGCTCGTTCGCGTTGATTAATTTTTCAACGCGAGGGAGCATTTCTAACAAACGTTGTCGCGGAGTAAATATACAGGATGTCCATAAAGTCTCTTTACAATTTCAAGAATTTATTACAAAGGCAAATGAAGAGATAGATGAATGAAAATTATTACAAAATGAGACGTATATATTCATGTTTTCTTTAGCCTCATTTAATGTACATCTATGTGGGCACCATTAATTGCACGACCAAGAACATCTGAGGAAAACATCGGTCGTGTAAGAAATCGAGAAACCGTCTTGATGTGCTTCGTGCAACTAATAGTGCCCATACAGAGGTGTATTAAACGAGGCAGAGGAAACTTGAATATATACCTCTCATGTTGTAATCATTTGCGCTTATCTGTCTCTTCATTTGCCTGTGTGATAAATTTTTGAAATTGTAAAGAGACTTTATGGACACCCTGTATAGTTTTTAGCGAACATTGGCTGGCTGGGGAAAGGCAGCATCCGAGTGCGCGGACTCTCTCGATCTGTTCTCGCCGGTGGAATTTCATTATGTGCCGATGCGCCATTGCTCTATTTACATAATTTTAATGGATCACGGCGGAGGAATCGAAACACACCTCGGCCCGATTCAACCGGCGGTCCGGCCGTTACGGTTGAGAAGCGCTGGAACAAAGATAAAGTAGCAAATGGAACGTCGGCAGCGACACAGGCGCGCCAAATTTGGAGAGGAAAATGAAATGTAAACTGGGACGCGAGGCGTTTATTTTCCCCGTTCTTTTGCCTCGTCCTCCTGTTCCTGCCCCTAGAGCAACTCTCTATCATTGCTAAACAAAAAAAGGAAGAAAGGAAAGGAAGAGGAAGGGAAAAAATGCCGCGACGAGGAGGTCAGTTTCTCGGATTAATTATTTACCCTCCATTATTGCTGGCCACCCCCGAGATACTGGCGAGTGGATTTACCCACAACGTGCTCCAGGTCTCAATAAAGCAAGTTATCAATAGTTCGGAAAGTCGTTTTAAGTGAAGAATGTTTTATACATAATTGATCGATATATAATAATTCGTCAAGCTATTTTTTTCTTTTGCATTGATTTATATTTGTTCATACTAGTTTGCACAGATTTCATTCAAAGTGGTCTTTTCTCTCTATGTACGCAAGTGAGTGTGCTTTCATGGACAGCATTCGCTGATGATAATTATAAATAGTCGTTTCTTTGACCCTCGCCGCATTAGGTTTACATATCTGATGTCAAACTTTCGGATTGCACGAGATCGAGAATGCGTTTAAGTAAATGTATAAAAATCAAAGCCGTGCACAACTCAACCGCCGCCGTGCAACAATTGTCGATTACAGGCTTTCGAGCTCGGCTCTGTCGAATGATAAAACGCTTCGCGGAACATCACGGATCTACAAGTCCGCTTCTTGTCGAGTAATTTCAATTGAATTGTTGGATCTGGAAATGAAGCTGGAACTTCCGTGAACTGTGCGCGCAACGCTCGTTTCCAAAACGCTCAAGATGTGTTTCCTAAGCACAAGTAATTCCCTATACCTACCAGCGAGAGCGAGAGCGTGGAAATTACTCGCGATTACGATCGCCGGAAGCGGCTCTTGAAAACAGCGGATCCATACGTCCGTCCAGGCCGTAATGGCCGACGTGATTTTCGCCGACGAGAGGGAACGGCCGTCGCATCGTGAGAAACGTGCTTCAGAAACGCGCATCTCGTTATCTGGTGATCGACGACTCGACGATTTGAGGAGATTGCCGCGGCGTCCCACGATTCCCGCGAATCATTTTATTCAATGCTCGCTCGGGCGAGACTCTGGACGAACCTCGAGCACGACGTTCGTTTTAATGGAGAGACGTAAGTAATTGTTGCTAAATGGAATCGTTATTTCCCTCCCCCCACTCGCGTGTCTCGTTCGTTTAACCTCTTGCGCTGGAGAATTTTTTGTCCCAAACTGCAACAGTTTCTCAGTTTTACGTATATTTTAAGTATACTTTAAGCACAGGTAAAACAAATAATACTTCTCAGTAATTTCTATCCAGTGATATCATACCGACGAATTCAAGAAAAGAAAGCGACGAATTATTGTATACGGTTTGGTCACTCGTTACGGTCCGCAATCAATTGCCAGCGGGAGTGGTTAATGTGCGCCGTGTAACCTTGCATCTGAATGATTTATTTTTTGAAACGGTGAAGTTTCTAAAAGCTGCGAATGACTGACATTTTCTCAGTTTTATGTATATTTAAATGTAGTTTAGTATATTTAAATGCAGTTTAGTGTATTTAAATGTAATTTAACATGTTTAAATGTAGTTTAGTGTATTTAAATGTAACCCGGACAAACCAAATGATAAGTTTATTACTTTTTAATCATTTCTATCCAGTGATATCATACCGACGAGTTCAAAAGAGAAAGAAAGCGACGAATTATTGCGTACGGTTTGGTCACTCGTTACGGCCCGCAATCAATTGCCAGCGGGAGTGGTTAATGTGCGCCGTGTAACCTTACATCTGAATGATTTATTTTTTGAAACGGTGAAGTTTATACTGCGAAAATTTCTAAAAGCTGCGAATGACTGACATTTTCTCAGTTTTATGTATATTTAAATGTAGTTTAGTATGTTTAAATGTAATTTAGCATATTTAAATGTAATTTAACATGTTTAAATATAGTTTAGTGTATTTAAATGTAACCCGGACAAACCAAATGATAAGTTTATTACTTCTTAATCATTTCTATCCAGCGATATCATACCGACGAGTTCAAAAGAGAAAGAAAGCGACGAATTATTGCGTACGGTTCGGTCACTCGTTACGGTCCGCAATCAATTGCCAGCG